>NC_056741.1:1115170954-1115185954 GCF_019279795.1 Protopterus annectens
GTATGATTTTTGAAAAGGAATTTGTGAGAGTCAGGGACTCTGTAGTACCAGTCAGGTTTCCTGGGAGCAGGAGGAAGGGTGTCAGGAGTCTAACTGGATTCCATAAAAACATCAACATCATCATCCAGGACAGGAGGAATGGCTAAAAGTCTGTGCTGTGGTAAATCTAAGAATTCTCCGAGTCTCTTTTTTGACTGAGGATAGTCCTGACAGTCGCATTGGAAATGCTCCCTTAAAGTATGTAGAGTTTCAACAAATGAAAAATCCTTGGGTGGAGAGGCAGAAGGAATGGATTCCTCTGCATCAGAATCCTAATAAGCAGAGAGGGTTGCACGTCTTCATATTCAGAAGCATCACAGTCATCGGACTCCTGTTCAGATAAAACTACTTGGGACAAGTCTTTCTTTTGGAAGGGATAGCCTGGCTTCCCCTAATAAGCATAATAAGGTCTTCTGCCATTTTAAGCATTTGAGACTGAGGCATGGAAGCAGGTGGCTGAGCTTGTGTCAGTTCTTTGGGCATAGTTCTTACCCTGGGCCTTAGAAACTCAGTAGTTTTAGAAAGAACAGAAGACGTGAAAGAAGTCGTCAGTTTGTCTCGAGTATCAGTAGTGCTAAGAACTTCCTCGGAAGCCGATGCCTGTTCAGCGTCTCCGGACCCATCCAAGGTAGAGACATCCGCAGGATCCTGTCGAAGAGTCTTGCGGCATACCAGACTCTGAAAGGGTCTCAGTAGCGGCCTGCCAATCCACAGAAGTGGGCATTAGGGGCTGTGAAAGCGCCTCACTGAGGACCGGAGAACTCACAACTAGCTTAATGGAAGTGTCATCGGGAAATTTGGACCTGTGCGGTCTGTCTTTATCCTTACGTTTTTTCACATCATTGGTAGTCGGATGGCTTACCGAAGCCATATCGGAATTAGAGGACTGAGAGCGAAAATATCTATCTACAGTAAGGGCCTGACGACTTATAGTTCTGGCGTTGAACAAAGTACAAAAGCAACAGCGAGAGACATAGTGGTCTGGGCCTAAACAGGTGACACAGTAAAAATGGAAGTCTCAGTGTGGTATTTGCTTTCCACAGGCGAGATAATTAACTTTATCTGATATTAGTTTAGAACAAGAAAAAAGGATGCCCAACGGGGTACTTAGCTTTAGAAGCCTTCAACTTCAATTTGTAAACGAAAAACTCAGGTAGCAGCTGACCGACACTTGTGCGAACTCCTTCTGCTTTGGGCTCCTCGGCAAGATAATGTAATGGCATCGCCTGATTTTATACCACTGACTACCTGACGTCAGTCCTGGATCAACAGCAACCGACGCATAAATACTAAGCCTGTGGTATTTTGGTCGACTGAGCCCTACCCCTGGCAGGATAACCCAAGTGTGATGACTGCAACAGTGAAACACAAAGAACACCCAGGACTGCAACAGTGAACACACAAGCATCTACATTTATGGCCTGCACCTGTCGCTCTTGGGATTCCAGATACTGGCTAAGGCTCTTGCCATCCCTGCAGTGCCTTTTTTAGGCAAGGTTCAAATGACAAATTCACCACTGTAACAGCTACAAGCAAGCAAAATCTGAGGGTAATGCTACTCAGTGCTAGAAGTCTAAACCTCAGAATGCATTCACTCGAGGCACTCCTTAAAATGGAGAACATAGACATCTGTGCAGTGACAGAGACCTGGTTCAAGGTTCCAGAGAGCACCCCTGCATTACCAAGCTACAATTCATACCACACCTTTCGGCCACCTAACCTGGACCGAAACACTTAAGGCGGAGGTGTCTCAATATTCATTAAGGATATCCACACCTCTAAGCTAGTTGTTCAGCATAATGCATCCGAGATTATCCAAGTGCAACTAACTCTGGGCAAGACCGCAATCCAAATTGCAACTTGCTACAGATCCCCCACCATGCCCCAGGATTCCCACTCCTCATTTCTCGATACACTGGAAAATATTAGGGTACAACCCAACACCCTCATAATGGGCAATTTCACCTACCCCACCATTCACTGTGAAAACAACTCATGTACCAACTCTTTTGCTTAACATTTTCTGGAATTCATAAATTCCAACGCCTTGGATCAACTTATCCACACTCCCACCAAGGGCAGCAATATCCTAGACCTGGTCATTACCAACATGGGCGACTGGTGTTCTACACCAGAGGTCAATTCTTCGTTGGTCAGATCCAACCACAAGCTAAATCACCCTAGACATCCACAGCCCACCCCACCCCCTATTAGGGAAACCACAGTAAAAAATTTCTCCAAAGCCAACTTCATGCTTAAGACAGAAGTAGCAAACTTCATGACACCCATGCAGACTGAAAACAGAGATCCTACACAAATGCACTTTATAAGCACTTACATGAGTGCATGGATCGTGCTATCCCTAACAGAACCAAGATGCTATCCTCCAGAAAAAGGAAGCCAATCTGGTGGTCCCCTGCCATAAACAAACTCTACAACAGAAGAAAAACGGTTGCAAAAGAGTAAAATCCCATGACTGGAGGAACTCCCTGGTCAGCCTCAGTAAGAAGTTGAGATCCCTCATAAAATCCTCCAGTTACGAAAACAAAATCACCACTGATTCTAAAGACAGCCATAAAGCATTGTACAGCTATGTCAAGAATCTCAATGGCAACACTCAGATCTGATCTGAGTTACAGCACAATGGCACTAAATATACAGAACCAACTGATATTGCCAACATCCTGGCAGATAGGTTCAGTGCTAACTTTACTCCCCTTTCACCCCCTAAATGGCCCATCTCTATACCGGAAGAATGCAAAGTTCTTGTAATCATGGCTGCTCAGGTAAAAACCACACTCTCCAATGCCAAGAACACAGCATCCATGGGACCTGACATCCCAAGCTGTGTTCTACACGAACTACAGAATGAATTGGCATCCCATCTAAGCACCATGTTCAATCATAACCTCACCTCAGGCTTTGTCCCCACTGAATGGCGCACAGTGACTGTTATCCCACCCCACAAAGGGGGAGCTACCATGGACCCTGGGAACTACTGCCCCATTAGCCAAAAGAGCCTGGTCTGCAAGGCCATGGAACGTATATCATGGAACTTATAAACAAAGACATTGGTAATCTCCAAACTCTGGACCCCACCCAGTTCGGGTTTGTAAAAGGGCAATCATGCCTCCTAAACCTGAAAGACTTCTTTGAAACAGTCACCAAAGCCGTAGACGAGGGCAAGGTGGTTCACAAACCCTATCTAGATCTCGCCAAGGCTTTTGACACCATCCCCCACTCTGGAATTAAACTCACTAAACTAGGTCATGGTTCCCCTCTACCCGTCACTCATTAGACCCATTATAGAGTACAATGCCCTTTTTAGTATGTACCTCAAGACATCTAAAAGAACTGGAAAGGCCTCAGAAATACCTCACAAAGAGGATTATCGGCCTCAAACAGATGCCCTGAGCAGACCATCTCAAAAAACTCCAGCTTTACTCTGTCGCATATCGCCTACTCAGAGGAGATCTCTGCTGAACATACAAAGCTATGTCAAACCCAGAGCTGTTGGACATGCTCCACTTAAAGAAATCCCAATCCCTCTGAGCTACATGCTCTAGGGACCTAAACCTTGTCACCACAATAAACAGAACACGCTGGAGGGATAGATTCCTATCCCAGAGACTTCCCATACTCTGGAACAAACTACCTACCTATATCAAACAAAGCTCCTCATTAGCACTCAAGAAAAATCTTGATTGGATGGGAAATAGGAAATTCACCCCGGGGATCATCTCTGTGGCTCTGCTCGACAGGGTCACAGGAAAATAATTTTCTTGGGTGCCGAAAGCCAGGGTATCTTTTTGGCTAGGCTTATATAGGCCCTAGGGCCAGTAGCCTAGTACCTACCTATGAAGTGTACACAACTGTACTATGTTCTTTGTGTTTCACTGTTGCAGTCATCACCTGTGGGAGGATTCCCAAAGCTGAGGAGAGGGGTGGAAGGATTAGTTAGAGCCCAAGGCATGGGTCAACAAGCCCTGCAGAACTGCAGAGGCAAACCCTGGCCTAGACTTAGAGAAAAGAGGTAGGTGGTAATGCTTTGTAAAGGTATGGACAGAGGTCTAGGTGGCAGGTTCCAAGATGTCTCTGTTGGGAACTCCTCTGAGGAATGCTGTGGATGTGGAGGCTGCCCTACTGGAATGAGTACGAATAGACTTAGGGGGTGATTTCCCATGTAGTCTGTAGCAGAAATGGATCCAGTGCGATATCCATTTGGAAATGGTTTGCTTGGAAATGGGCTTCCCCTTTACCCCTGGGGCAAAGCTGACAAGAAACTGGTCTGTTATTCTGAAGGGTTTAGTACGATCCAGGTAGTATCCGAGTTGCCTGTGCATGTCTAGGGAGTGCAGAATTCTTTCCCCCTTGTTTTGAGGGTTAGGAAAGAAGGTGGGTAGATGTATGGGCCTGGTTGAGGGTCACATCAGATACCACCTTGGGCATAAAGGAGGGCTTAGTCCTCAGGGAGACCCTATCTGCATGGAAAATGATTAAGGGTTCAATGGCCATAAGAGCCTGAAGTTCTGAAACCCTTCTGGCTGAGGTGATAGCTAGTAAGAAAGCAGTCTTCCAGGAGAGGTATTTCAATTTTGCTGAAGCAGCAGGATCGAATGGAGGTAAGGTTAGTTTTTCTAAAACATAATTCAGGTCCCAGGCTGGCGTGGGTGGCCTTCTGGGAGGTCTGATATTAGAAGCCCCTCTGAGGAATTGTTTAATCAAAGGATGTGAGAAGAGGGGCTGGTGTGAATCGAAATGAGCTGAAATGGCTGAGGCATGGCTGTTAAATAAAGATCCTTAATTGCTCAACCAATCACATACAGCAATCAGATGCACGACTTCCTTAAGCCTCCATTTCATTTGTTAATTAGGCTTCTCTCTTTCAAAATAGGTTTAATAGGAACTACTCTGTTGAGCCCTGGAAATAAATTAGCTCTGAGGTTCATGATCCATTTGCTTTCTTCCTTTTCAGTTTTGTTGACCATGTCTCCTCCACGAAGGTTAGTAGTCACATTTGAGATAACCATAAAGGTGATTGGTAGAGCAATTAAGGATCTTTAACAGCAGTAAGTCAGGTCTACACACTAGGATCTGAAGAAGGTTTTTTTAACTGAAAGCGCTTATCCTGTTTGACCTGCAACCTGAATAGCACAATTTGTGCTTTTTATTTGTTTCATTAAAGCCTACATTTTAACAGAATTTCTCAGTGAACTTTTCATTGTGGTGGAAGCCTTTTTTTCATTTTACTAGGTTTGCTTTTAAAGTATTAGCCATGCTGGCAGTTTAGGAGTCTGCAAGTCTGGGTGTAGCACCCCCCCCACACCTGGGTCAAGAGGTCCGAGATCAGGGGAAGCTGCCTGAGACGCTGCAATGTCAGGCTGCCCAGTAAGGGGTACAAATGCTGTCTGGGCCAATCTGGAGCAATGAGGATGGCCTTTGGTCTCTCCTCCCTTATCTTGACCAGTACATTGGGAATAAGAGGCAGAGGAGAAAATGCATACACAAATAGGGAGTTCCAGGGGAAGGTCAAGGCATCCACCTTCCACGCTAGGTGGTGATACTCCCTGGTACAGAATTTTTTCAGCTGGTGGTTGATATGTTAAGCAAAGAGATCCAGTCTCCAGAGATACCCACTCCTGAAAGACTTGCAAAAAGATTTTTCTGTAGAGCTGCTATTTGTGGAGGTCCAGTAAGTTTCTGCTTAGGTGGTCTGCCAGGTTGCTGTTGACCCCCAGTAGGTATTGGGCAATTAGGTGTAAACCCATGGAGGTGGCCGTCAGACAGAAGTTCATGGCTAACCAAGCAACAAATAAAGCAAAAAATATAGCTAGCCTGCACAGATGGTAAGATTAGGTCCCTCCCTGTCTGTTTATATTCCACATTACTATGGTGTTGTCTGTTTTGCTAAGGAGAACCCCTGATCTGAGATGGAATTTGAAGGATGTCAGAGCCTTTTGTACTGCCATCATTTCCTTCTGACTGATGTGTAAGAGAAGGTGCTGGGCACCCCAAAGACCTTGGGTGCACCTGCCTGCTAGGTGAGCTGCCCAAGCAATGTCTGAGGCATCCGTGGTGATGGTCTGGCCAGTAGGGCGGAAGATGAAGGAAGACCCTTGTTCTTGGCACAGGCACCTGCCCACCAGTGAAACTCAGCCCTTGTACAAGAGATCAGCAGGAGAGAGGTCTCTACAGGCCAAGTGTGCTGACACCAAAGGTTCTTTAGATACCACTGAAGTTTCCTCATGTGAAGCCTGGCCAGAGGAATTAAAAGGAAGGATGCAAGATCCCATGTACCCCAAGGCTTGCAGGAACTTCCTCGCAGTGAGGTGACTTCTGGAAGCCAGCTGGATAAAGTAGAGAGGCAGGAAGCTCTGCTTTTCTGGGGATAGGAAAGCTATTTGGGATGCTGTGTCCAGCAGTGCTCCCAAGAAAATGATCCTCCTGGAGGGTGTTTGTTTTGATTTTTTCTTGTTGAAGGTGAACCCTATGGAAGTTAGGAGGGTTTTGACAAAGAGAAGGTCCTGGAGAAGATGTTCTTTGCACTCTGCAAGTCATCCAAGATGAGGGGAAATCTGTATATTTCTCCGTCTGCAAAATGCTATGGCTGGGACTAAGCATTTGGTGAATACTCTGGGTGCAGTAGATAAGCCAAAGGGTAGCGCAGAGAACTGAAAGTGTTGTGAGCCTGCTCTGAAGTGCAAGAATTTCCTGCAGGATTCCCTTATGGGGATGTGGAGGTAGGCATCTTTTAAGTCTAGGGTCACTAGCCAGGCATTTTTTTATCAGCATAGGTAGCAGCTGCTGCAAAGTTAGCATTTTGAATTTGGGAACAACCAGGGAGGTGTTCAAAATGGATAGATCCAGGATGGGGCACCAAATGCCCTCTTTTCTGGGAACAAGGAATAGTCTGGAATAAAAGCCTTTGACTGATCTGAGGGGATAGGTTCTACTGCCCCCCCCCCCTTGGATATGAGAGTTTCTACCTGTTTCAATGCTTCTGCCTACTGATTTGGAGGCAAGTCTGGGTACCCTCTAGAAATTGTGAGTTTGTTGAAAGAGAATTTGTATCCCTGAAAAATGATCTTTAAGACCCATTGGTCCTTTGTTACAGAAAGCCAATTTTCTTTGCAGAGGGAGTGCCTTCCTCCTAGCTTTTGGTGAGTGAAAGGCGGGCAGAGGGGGGACAGGGAGTCAGAGAGTTTTTGCCATAGAAGGGTGGCTTAGAACTCCCTGCCTTCGGGGCGGAAGTAGTCCACTGTTTGGTTCTCTGTTGCCCCTGGGCTAGGGGCCTGGGTGGTCTGTCCCTGTGGGGCTTACCTTGGACCTGTCTGCTAGGTGCAGGGAAGGACCAGTGCTTAGCAGGAACGTTCCTGCTGAACCTGGGAGGTTGAACCTGAAAGAAATCTTTTACTGTTTGCATAGATTTTGCTTTGTCCTCCATCTTTTTAAGCACATCATCTGCTTTTACTCCAAACAAGCGGTCCTTACCCAGGGGTACATCAACTAGTTTAGACTTCACATGATCAGGGAGAGGTTGTTCCTTCAATCATGCATGTTTCCTAATGACAGATCCTGACACTGCTGCCCAGCTTGAGGCTTCTAAGGTGTCATATCCAGTGTAAAGAGTGTTTGGCCACTTGACAAGTAGTGTGCAGCAAATCTGCTCTTTCGAAGTGGCACAGTCAGGAAAGGTTGAAATCTTTTGTTTTAATAGTTACAAAGTGTGTTATTGATATTTTAACATATGGAAATGACAGCTGAGTGCTCTGATAGCTAAAGTGTAGAGGTCTATTCTTTTCTGTCCAGAGCTCTGGAATCCTTGTCAGAAGGAACAAGATTCTTGGCAGAACTAGTCTTAGCTCCTTTTGGTCCCTGTGTAATGACCTCTGGGTCTGCAACAGGATTTCTTTACAGGTATTTGTGAGAATCCAGTACTCTAATACCAGTCAGGTTTACTGGGAGCAGCTGGGAAGGCATCAGGGGCTAAGCTGGATTCATGGAAAACATCATCCATCCACCACTTCTAAAATAGGAAGGATGGCCAGGGGTCTGTGCTGGGGCAGGTCCAGAAACTCTCTAAGTCTTTTCTTAGACTGAGGGAAATCCTGAGATTCCCATTGGAAATGTTCCCTGAGGGTGTGAAGGGTTTCCCCAAAGGAAATGTCTTCTGGTGGGGAGGCAGAAGGAATGGATTCCTGTGCATCTGAATCCTCATAAGCAGTTAGAGGTTGTTGTTCCTCTTCAAAATCTGAATAGTCAGATTCCTCAGAATCCTGTTCTGTCATAATTTCTGGGGAAGGGTGTCTTTTCCTTTTAGAAGTTGTGGCCTGACTACCCCTGATAAGGGAAATGAGATCCTCAGCCATTTTAAGCATTTGTGCTTGGGGTGGTGGAGCAAGAGCAAGATGGTGGTGGAGCAAGAGCAAGAGCAAGATGGTGGCTAGAGGCAGATTTTCTAGGAGCAGCCTGGCTTCTAGGCCTACGAGTATCCATTGGTCTGACAGAAACGGTAGTTGGATGAGAAGATATGTTTTTTTTGTCTAGATTTGGTAGTGCAAGAAGCCTCCTTGGAAGCTGGTGCCTGGGTCGTGGCTACAGACCCAAACGAGGCAGAAACAGCCAAAGGCTCAGAAGATAAAGAAGATTTCTGCGGCATACCGAACTCAGAAAGGGTCTCAGTAGAGGCCTGCATAGATATCGAATTGGGGATCAGGGGCTGCAAGTGCCTCACTGAATTATGGAGAACTGACGACCTGCTTAGCGGTAGAGTCGTCAGCAGGCTTAGCCTTGTGTGGTCTGTCTGTCTTCATCTCCACGTTTTTTTGGAATGCCCATGGATTGTTGGCTGACTGACGCCATTTTGGAATGCGAACACGGAAGATGAAAATATCTGTCTACAATAAGAGCTCTGTGGTGAATGGTTCTCGCATTAAAGAGGGCGCAGAACCAGCAACAGGGGGTGTCGTGGTCTGGGCCTAAACAAGTGACGCAGTATGAATGGAAGTCTCAATGTGGGATTTGCTTTCCACAGGCAAGACAATTGTTAACTTTTTCACACATCGGTTAGTGCAAGAAAAAAAGATCCCCAATGGAGTACTTAGCTTTAGACGTATTCAGCTGTAAACTCTGGTAGGGACTGGCCGGCACACTTGCCAACTGCTTCTGCTACGGGCTCCACGGCAAGAAAGACTGATGTAATGGCATCTGCTGCCTTGTTTTATAGCACTGACAACCTGATGTCAGGCTACAAGTGACAGCAGCCGAGGCAGAAAAACATTGACTATGGTATTCGGGCCGGCCGACGGCCACCACAGCAGGGATAACCCACAGGTGATGACTAACAGTGAAACATGATCACCGATGTGCAACTTGGTTTCTTGGGAGGACCACATGTCTTGGACTATTCTTCCCAAGAAATGCTCCCCCCCCTCCCCCAGTTCAGAAGCATCCATAGTCACTGTAGCTATTGGGGTTGGTAGAACAAAAGATCTGCCTAGATGAAGATCATCCAATTGTATCCACCACTGGATGGGTTGTTTGCAAACTGAGGTGACTGACTGGAAGGGACAGGGGTTGATACAGAATGGAGCACTATACAGCTACACTCCACTGGAGAACCCGCATAAAATAATGTGTCAAAGCAAGCAGTACTATGGCTGCCACCATAGAACCTAGTGCTTCAGGTATTGACCTTGCCGAAGGAGATGGATGGACAAGCAGAAGATGAACCTGGCTTCTGATAGTGAAAATACAATGAAGAGGTAGAGATGCTTCTTGTATTGTTGTATCTAGACTTGAACCGATGAACTCCAGACTCTGGAATGATTTTAGGTTTGACTTGGCATGATTTGTTATACCCATGGATTTGCAAATCTGAAGCAAATGGTCCCTAGCATGCAGAAGGAGATCCTCGAGGGGTGGTGAGGAGCCAGTCATCTACATATGAAAACATCTGGAATCCTTTCAGTCTCAAATGAGCTGCCACTACTGCCATGCATTTGGTAAACACCTTGGCAGTAGTGGTGAGTCCAAGGGGCAGGGCTCTGAATTGGTAGTGACTGGCTCCCAGCCGAAAGAGTAAATGTCTTCTGGATTGCCTGTCTATTACGACATGATAGTATATGCATCCTGAAGATCTATACAGCACATCCAATCATCCTTGAGAAGAAAGGGGTGGATTGACTGAACCATGACCATTTGGAACTCTGCTTTCTTGACGTACTGATCCAAAATGGGTCAGATCTCCTGTTTTGGCACTAAAAATGTGAATAAGTTCTAAATCCTATTTGGTCTGACGGGAACCTTTTGGACGATTTTGGTCTAGCAGCTTTTGGATTTCTTGTGCTGCTGCCTTCCTTTGGCTGGGTGGAACATTGGGAAGATTCTTCTTTTTGTGAGATGGAAGGAAAATGGTAAACAACAACCCTGGATATTATTCTTAGCACCCATGTGTCTTGTATTATATTTGCCCAGGCATCTGGGTGCAAAGACAATCGACCCTTGACTGCCTCCAGAGTTGGGCAGTCGGGCAGCACTTCAGGAGCACTGAAAGGGCCTGTCTGGAAAAGAATCTCGGAATCCCTAGTTCTGTGGACCTCCTCTGCCTCTAGGGTGAGGTCTACCATTAAAATTTCCTCCTCTATCTCTGGAAGAATTGTCACCACACAGCTCTTGGGAAAAGTCCCTGAGATTTTTCAGAAGCACATCTTGCCACCTCTGATTATTGGAAAAGATTTGTTGAGGCAGAGAAAACATAATTCCCATGGAAGACTGTCTTTCCATCTTGTTCACTGCAGGTAAGCACCTCTTTTACTGATGGCCCAACTTGGGAAGTACCATAGAAATCAACAATGATAAAGGAGGTCTTAAAAGGACCCGCAAATTTGTATGGCTGCATCCAGGCATGTCTCCTTATGGCGATGCCTGAACCGGCTGCTCATGAGGTACCCTCCACTGTGTGAGAAATCAACCTCATCAAAGTCTTTGATATGGATAAGAGAGTGGCCAGTTGCAAGGATTGTTTTTCAAGTCCTCAGCAGAAATGGACTCTAAGAAGGCATATGAAAGCTCTTTGGTCAAATCTCTCGGACGCCTAGTAAAGTGTGCCAGGTAGTTCAGTGACTCAGAGCAAAGATTGCAGAGGCAAAGACTCACTTTCAAAATCTGTCCAATGCTCTGGACTCCCGGTTTGGTGGATGGATATGAGAGCGCTGTTCTGCTAGCTCTTTCTTGGTGGCTGCTGCCACCACCACCACAGCATCAAGTGGGACTTCTTTGCTCCAGTGGGGTCTATCTGTAGGCAGCGCTAAAAATTTGTCGGGTCTTTTAGTAATGGGTTCAAGGGTATCTGGTTCCTTCCAAGCCTGGTGGGAAACCAAATTGATAAGTTAATCTTCCAGGGATAACTAAGACACAGGTGGACCAGAACCAAAAGCCTCCAAAAATACAGATTCTTCTGGTGAGGAGTTTTGAGAAGACCGGCCACCTTTGTATTTTAGGATTTCTAAAACATCTTCAAAGGAGATGTCATTTGGTGGTGGGCTGGGGGACCCCCTCTCCATCAAAATCTGTATCCTCCATGAGAGATTCAATGAGGGAGTCAATGCATCTACTTTTGCACTTTCTCTTCCGGTGCGCCTCCTCTGTGGGGTGTTCAGGTGAAGTATCTGAAGAGATGGGAAGGGAAGTTCCTCCACTGGAACTGGTTGGAGACTTGTTGAAACTGGCTGTCCCTGTGGAATAGGACTGACCGACTCAGAGCTCGGAACCAATGACTAAAAAGGAGTAGGATCCAAAACATGAGAGGTTGGTTCTCTTTGGACAGAAAAAGCCCTTTCCACCACCTGGAAAGTGGATGGACCCAGCCAGGCTTCAACCCACCTTCTCAGAGCTGAAACTCACGATGAAAGTAGGTCTAGACCTCCCTCAGATCTGTGCCTTGGGGATGGAACCAGATTCCAAACTATCCTGGGCAGAGGCTCCAAGAGGAAGGAAAAGATGCAACAAAATTAGAGCCAAACCTATCCCCTTGGATCTGACACCAACACTTCCGCTCCAAGACCCATTTGATCCAAGGGTACTGGAGCAGAACTAGCCAAGGATATAGCTGGAGTGCAGGAAGAATCCTTCCTTGGATCAGACACTGGACCTCTTGGGGATTTTGGATCCTGGGGCTCTGAAACCACTGGATGGATTGGAAAAGAAGATGCTTTTTGATATGTTAGCCACACTCACGGATCCAACAGAGGATGGAGCCGGTAAGACCCCAATCTGGATCTGAACTCTGAGAAATTTACGCATCACCCGCTCCATATCCACTTCTGATAAGCTTCTGGAGGACCCACAGGAAGTAATGGATGGGGGCCTTGAATGCTTCTTTGGAGTCTGAAGCAATTGAGAAGGCAGGGTGGGTGGAATTGGCTTAATAGTAAATTCTGGAGTGGCACTCCTGTACAAAATACCTAGTTTTGGATCCGAGGACCTAGGATCCAAGGGAGGTACTGCAGAACTTATAGTAATAACAGAAGCAGCTAAAGGCTTAGGATCTGATGGCTTCAGATCTGACTGTCGAGGCTTTTAATCCGATAGTGTTGGATCCAAAGTTTTTCTGGTTTTTAAGAAGACCGGAGGAAATTCTGAGAGCAGCACACTTACTAGTTTTGGAGAGGGTTTGAGCCTCCTAAGAAGATGCAGTAGGGAGAAGCCCCCTTAGAATAAGTTTATTACATCTGTTTTCCAGGGCTCTTGGGTTAAAGGTGAAGCAGATCCTACAAGAAGTGTCCAAGTACCTGGCCCCAAGACAGTACACGCACTCTTTATGGGTATCCAAATTTGGGATTTTATGCCCACAAGAAGTGCATTTCTTAAAACCTGTTGGTTTATCAGACATGTCAGTATCCAGAAAGTGAAAAACAGCAAGAATAAACTTTTTTTTTTTTTATATAAAGGAAGGAAGGAGGGGTTTAATTACCACTGATACTAAGCTAAAGAAATACTCTAGTGAAAAGGGTAAGCAGATCTACCAACAATGGTAACCAATAATTAATATTCAGCGACAATAATAGGAAATAAGAATGGGAAAATCCTTTCATCCAGCAAGAAAACTAAGAGGGAGGATAGATACATTAAGCCAAGATAAATTTAAAGGTAAAGTTAAACCCAAAAGTTAAGTAACTCATGAAAATATCCCTAATAAACTCAAGAGTGGAGCCTACATCTGTTTGCGATGGTGGCATTATGGATAGAGGGAGGAGCTCGAGAGCTAGATCCGAATTCTGGAATATGTAGCTGAGTCCGATCTGAGGGTCCGATCCAAAATGATTCGTTGAGCAAGAATGAAAAGGACAACATCAGATCCCTGCAGTTAACCTGAGGGCTTCAATGTCCATGTGAGGCATCCTGGACAGATGAGAGAAGGTTTGGAGCCAGGTCCAGCACCCCTGAAACCAGAAGAAGGTAAACCACACTTGTTGAGGTCATAAGGGAGCAAAGAGGATTACTGTAGTATTGCTCCCTCATTGCTTTCTGAAGACATTTTGGTATGAGAGGAGTAGGAAAATAAGCACTAAGGAGACCAGGGGGACAAATATGGACAGGAGAATCCCTCAGGGACTGCCTCTCTTGGGAGATAACACCTGCACTTGATGTTGGGGACTGCCTCTCTTGGGAGATAACACCTGCACTTGATGTTGGTGGATGAGAGAAATAGGTCGCAGGAAGGGTCTGCCCCACTGTAGAAAATCTATTCCACTAATGATGGGTTGATGGACCACTTTTGAGGTAGAAGAACAGATCTGCTCAACTTGTCTGCTAACACATTGGACTTCCCTTGTATGTGTTGCTCTCAGAAAGTGGTGAGAAGACATCACCCACTGCTAAACCCTCACGGCCTCTCAACACTAAGTGTAAGGACATATTCCCCCTCGTTTGTTGATGCAGCAGACCACAGACATCTGTTTGAATGGCAATTGCACCTGTGTGGAGGGAATGCTGAAAGGCCTGCAACACTAGGACTGCCCTCATCTCCAGGACACTGATGTGAAGATTGACCTCTGAGGGGGACCATATGCTCTTGACCCTCTTTCCTAAGAAAATGCCCACCCAACCCAGCTAGAAAGTGTCCATGGTCACTGTGGCCTGACAGAAGGGGAGAACAAAGGGCCAACCCTGAGAAACTATTGGAGAGTCCAGCCACCACTGAATACGGTTTCTGCAAATCCAGGTGAGGAACATGGGAAAGCTCATTGGCGGCCATTTCAGCAACCATTAAACTGCCATGGTCCATTATTAACACATTCAAGTAAAATCTAGTTAAAGGGATTAAAGTGATGGAAGCTGCTAACGAGCAGAGAAGGCCTAGAAAAGATCTTGCTAGTAGTTTTTGATAGGAGAGTACAGCCATTGCTTGATGTCAAAGTGTGGGAATCCTTGATTATGGTAATCTGGCTATATGTAACTCTGTCTAGATGGGCTTCAGTGAACTATACTGTTTGGACTGGTTGAAGCTTTGACTTCATGAGGCTGAGAGGTATTCCCAATTGGGAACACAGGTGGAGCAAGGGATCCCTTGCTTATAAGATGATTTCTGTTAGGAGTGGATACAAGCTAGTCATCCAGATATGGGAGCACCCAGAACCCCAGCAGCCTTAGATGAGCTGCAACCACTACCATGCATTTGGTGAACATCCAAGGTGCTGTGGTGAAACCAAAGGGTAGAGCTCTGACCTGAAAGTGGCCAGCTCCCAACTGAAAGCAGAGAAACCTCCTGCAGCATCTGTCCTTTATTATATGATAGCATGCATCCTGGAGGTCTACTGAGCACATCCAACCGTCCTTCCTCAACAACAATGGGATGGACTTAACGGTGATCATTCAGAATCTGTTTTACATAGTGCTTCAAATGACTGATGTCCAGAATGGGCCTGATGTCCTCATTCTTCTTTAGCTCCAAACAAAAGA
>NC_056741.1:1115190954-1115209029 GCF_019279795.1 Protopterus annectens
GCATTTTTTAAAACCAGAGGGCATTCCCTGCCATCCTGTCACTAAAAGGAAAAAAAGAAAGACTAACAAGCAAAAACACAAATTTATCACCATCAACCCTCTTTTTCCCCATTTTCTACACGAGGTTGGACAAAAACCAAAATATTAAGCAATAAAAACAACAAAAACAACAAACCACAAGACACGGATGAGAAAATAGGATACAGACTCAAAGGAACTTTCCAAAGAAGGAGAAAAACTATCCCAAGCAAACACCAAGTACAAAGAAAGTTTTATCCCCTGTAGGGGAGGGTAGGAAGAATTGAAAAACAAGTAAAACAACCCTAAAGGGAAAGAAAATATAGTCACTTATCTGACCCAGATAAAAAAACTCAAAGCACTGAGTCAAGAGATCTGCATCTTTAGCAATACAGCGACAAATGAGATCCGAGGTAATTTAGTGTACTTTGGAGTTTTTATCTTAAACTGCACTGAATGTTTAAAGTTCTGTTAGTTGGGTGGTTGGTGTTTTTCATTTTTTTTTTCCAACGTTTGTTTTGCAGGTTTGAATTAATGTCTTTTTCTGTTTGCTGATGGCTTGATGTGTAATTGATATGGATGCTAGTTGATATGAATTTCTGTTTTTATTAACAGAGTTTCGATGCTCTGGTGTTTCATTTAACAAGCATACACCCAGTTCTAGTTTTATAATTAAAGAGAAAGTCAACAGGTTTATACAGCAAATCTGAACTATGTAAAACTGACTTATTCGGAGCAAGTGGCTGGCAGTTTGCATCTAAAAACACACCAGTGTACTCCTCCTCATCCTCAAAATGATTCTATTAAAAAAAAAAAGAATTGCAACTGCTTTAGGGTGAACAGTCAAACAGCTATAGACCTAATATCTATGGGGAAGAAAGCTTTTTGTGTGGCCCATTTAAAAATGGGCTTTTATTAAATTTAGTTTCACTAAATGAAGCAGTCAGAAGATGGTGACTCCAACATCCTACTTAGTAAAATAACCCAAAAGGGAGGATATATACAATGAACAAACCAAGTTCATCTCCACTTTTTGATTATGAAGACCGAGGAGGTGTTTGTTGCTTTTTTGTCTTTTTAATATGAACAGCACAAGACGTGGAAAGTACAGGTTCAGCTGCTGCAGATGGTACAATTTTTTTGTGATGAGGAAAAATACTCCCAGTGCTAAACAGTTGTACGTAACAGAAACTGCATGATAAATGTTACACATCCAGAAGACTATTATTAGATACCCAGACATTGCAAAATCAGATTTCTAGGAATCAAGCTTTCACATCCAACAGAAAATCTGCCTCTGCAAAGCAGTCTGACCTGTTGAAGACTGAAAGAAAAGTTGTGCAAAATCTTACCATAACCACAGATGTCCTTCTCTTCCATGTTGCATTATTCCACATATGGGTTTACTCCTCTTCCTTAGTGTACGTCCGGCCAGTATACAAAAGTTATCAACCCCTATGTGGTATGTGGGAAGTTTGATGTGGCTCAAGGTATGTGGGCCATAAAAGTGATGTCTGCACACACCAGGCCTCAGAACTGAAAGCCCCAGTTGTAGCCAGTCCTAGTAAGGGCAATGCCAGTTCAGTGCCACCCAGAAAGGGAAATGCAACCTAACAAGGGGGGAAGGAGGGTGGTAAGGAATACTGCAACATGGAAGAGAATGACATTTATGGTTATGGTAAGATTTGACTCAACTTTTCTATGTCATTTTATTCCAATGTTGCAGTGTTCCACATATGGGTGAGTGCCAAAGCTCACTGTGAATGGGGACAATCTAGAAGCTGACTGGCAAACCCCATCCTGGCTCTAGAAATGTGGTTGAGTTTGTAATGCTTGGTAAAGGTGTGTGAACTGATGACCAAGTAGCTGCTTCAAGAATGGTAAGAGGTATCCAGACCCTTGAAGAAGGCTCCTGAAGTGGCCATAGCCCTGGTGGAGTGTGCTTTAACAGTACTTTAGAGATTTTCCATGGTACTGGTAGCAGAATGTGATGTCTTTGGAAATCTAGAGAGATTGTCTCTGGTTACTACCTTCCCCAAGGCTCTGGGGTGGAAGGAGACAAAGTTGGTCAGCCTGACTGATGGACTTGGTTTTATACAGATAAAACCTGAGTTGTCTGGGAACATCCGAGGAGTGAAGATCTCTCTCACTGTCCCCCTGTGGGTTAGGGAAGAAGGTAGGTAGGTGGATGGTCTGATTAAGGAACAGGTCATTCACCACCTTGGGCATGAAGAAAGAGTTGGTTCTAAGAGAAACCCTGTCATTGTGGCAAATTAGGAAAGGAGGAATAGCTGTAAGGGCTTGTAGCCCTGATACTCTTCTGACTGCGGTCAAGGCCACTAGCAATACAGTTTTCCACGTGCAATGTTTTAGAGAGGTTTTGTCTGCTGACTCAAAAGGAGGAAGCCTAAGCTTTTCCAAAACACAGTTAAGATCCCATGGTGGAGGAGATGGTTTCCTGGGGGGGTCAGAGGTGAAGCATCCCTTTGAGAAAAAGCTTAGCTGGGATTCTGAATGCTAGGATCCAGAGTGAGGCATGCTGAAATTGCAGACACGTGGGCTTAATGGAAGAATAAGCAAAGCCTGTCTGCAGTAGCTCAAACTGCTAACAGGACCTAGAGGGGTCTTGCTTGCAAGCAGATCCAGCTGTCTTATGACACCATATAGAGAACCTTTTCCACTCTGAAAGGTAGGATTTTCTTGTATTTGGTTTCCTAGCCTCCTGCAGGACATTGACCACATCCTCGTAAATGTGTCTGAAGGGGATCAGAATTCTATCAACCACAGGATGAGGTGCAGCAACTGCCACTGGGTGTATCCGAGATCCCTTGTGCTGTGTGAGTAGGTCCACTCTGAGGGGTAATTTGTGGTGATTGCCCTTGAACAATTGTAGAAGTAGGGGGGAGCCAGTGCGGTCTTGGCCAGTAAGGAGTCACCAACAAGATTTTGGGTCTGTCCTGCTGGATCTTCAGCATGACCTTCTGAATGAGTGGGAAGGGAGGGAATCCATAAAGAAATTTCCCCTTCCAGGAGATTGAGAAGGCATCTGTTGCCAGTGCCTGCGGGTCTGGTATCCTGGTGCAAAAGCCAGGAAGTTGCCTGTTGGAGGAGGCAAACAGGTCTATTTGAGGTGTACACCACCGGTGGACCAGATCCAGGAAGACATCCCTGTGAAGCATCCATTCATGGTTGTTTGTGATGATTCTGCTGAGATAATCTGCCTGGGAGTTGTGGAGAGAGGGAATGTAGACCGCCTGCAGAGTAGCTCCCTGTGAGGTGGCTAGTTCCCATACTAGAAGTGCTAGTCTGAAAAGTAGGTATAACTTGATCCCTCCCTGCTTGTTGAGATACTACAGAACCGTGGTGTTTGTGTAAATCTTCAATGGACCTTGCTGGAGGTAAGGTAGGAAGGCTCGAAGAGCCAGATGAATTGCTGTCATCTCTCGAGCATTGATGTGTCCTAGTTTGCATGGCTCTAGCCACAATCCCTGCACCTTTTGATGGCCCAGAGTTGCTCCCCAGCCCAAATCTGAGGCATCTGTGTGCATGACCTGTGTGGGTAGAGGTGGTTGGAGGGGAAGACCTGGACTGTGGGTCACTTGTGCCAGTCACCACTGGATAGCCTGTCTGAGGCATGGGAGGAGGAGAACCCTGTATCCAGAAGATAAAAGTGTTGGGTCCAGACTGACCAAAGATACCACTAACTTTTTCATATGCAGTCTTGCTAGTGGTAACATGGGGATAGTGGCTGCCATGTAGCCCAGAAGCCTGAGGTACTGCCTTGCTGTCAGATCTGCAGATTGAAGCACCAGAAGCAGATTATCTGTCAGGTTTTCCACTTTTTGAGGTGGGAGGTAGGCTTTCATGAGGTCTGTGTGAATTCTGCACCCCAGGAAGACAATGTCTTGTGTAAGTACCAGGTGGGATTTTGGGAAATTTATCTGGAATCCCAGAGACTCTAGGGAGACACTACAAGGTGTATGTGTAGCAGGAGGGTCTCTCCTTGTTGCCTGTCTGAATTAGCAGGTCACCTAGGTAAGGGAATACTTAGATTCCCGTTGTCTTGCAGTAAGCAATCACTGGAGCCAAGCATTTGGTGAAAACCCTGGGTGCAGTGGAAAGCCCACAGGGCAAGGCAGAGAATTGAAAGTGAGAAGGGCCCACCAAGAACCTCAGGTACTTCCTGAATGTGGGCTTTATGAGGATGTATAGATAAGCATCCTTTACATCTAAGGTGGCCATGAACCCTTGGGGGAGTAGGAGGGGGAAGAGTGTTGGTAAAATAAATATCCTGAAGGTTGGGACCTTTAGGAATAGATTGAGACAGGAGAGGTCTAGTACCGGTCTTGTTGTGTTGGAGGCTGTGGGATGCCCTTCGCTTTTGGGGGTGAGCCAGGTCATGAAATAACCATTTTGAAGGACTGACAGGACCCATTTGTCTGATGTGATGCAAGTCCACATAGGGAGGCAGTGAGAGAGACTAACTGAAAGAGGTAGAGAGGGAGGGGGGGGTGATGGGGGCAAGGTTGGCAGGTAGTCAGATGCTACTTGCCCCATCTTGAAAGTGCGGCTTCTGGCTGGAGGATGAAGCTCTAGCTGGAGGGGGGCTTCCCGGTAGGTTTTCTAGACCTAGAAGGGGCAAGCAAGGCGAGACTGCCTTCTTATGAACTAAGTTTTAGCTGGGTAGCTTATCTGAAATTTTGGTATGGGTAAAACAAGCAGGTCTTTCAAATCCTGTATTTCTTTTCCTTTTTTACTGAGGTGACTTAAAAAGTTCAGCCACTTTTGCACCAAACAAGGCTGTATTGTCCAGAAGTGTATCAATAAGCTTTGCCCTAAAGTCATCAGGAAGGGGATGTAAGCATACCTAAGAATACCTTCTTAAGGCAGATGCTGCTGACCTTGCTGAGGCTTCAGCAGCATCATAACTGCATTTAATCGCGTACCTAGTAACCTGGGAGGTAAGGGCCAAAAGAGAAGAGATACTGAATCTTTGGCAGCACAGTCTGGTGTATTAGCCATTTTCTTGGAGGCTTTTTTTCCAGGAGGGATAAGGCATATTTGGCTAGATATGTCTGGTAATTTGTAGCCCTAAAAGACAAGGTAGCAGAAGTGTAAATTTTCTTACCCAGACATTCCATGGTCTTGCTGTCTTTGTCAGCAGGAAGTATGGTGGTCGTGGGTAAGAGCTTAGAAGCCTTGTCTGTAGAGATAGAGATAGTGCCAGGGTCTGCAGATGGGCACTTAAGGAGGTACTTGGCAAGGTCAGGAACTTTATCAAATTTACCAGGTCTGCATGGAGCAGAAGGTTGGGAGTTTGGATTTAAGGATGCTGAGAAGGCATCCAGGAAAGCAGGCAGGACTGGGAAATCCATCTGAATGAGGCCGTATCTTTTTTGAACCTCAGACATGTCAGAGAACTCCCACTTGAAATGATCTTTCATCTTAAGAGGTGGCTTCCCCAAAGGTCAAATCCTCAACTGGGGAGTCAGGATCGACAGATTCTTCCTCTGGGGAACTGTATCCCAAGGGAGAAGAGATCTGGGAGTTGTAAGAAAGTGATTCTTTAGAGGAAGAATCAGAGAGGTCTTCCTCTTCCCTTATGGTAGGGTCTGAGGTTTGAGACCTAGGGCTCAAAAGTGGAGGAGGAATGCTAGCAGTCCCTGCAGAAGCAGGACATAAGGTCATGAAGGCATTAAACAAGCTTTGACTGAAAGCCTGCCAATCAGGCATGCTTTCAGAGGGAGATGAAAGGTGCTTCCTTTTTTCCTTCTTTTTAAGGGGTCTAGCTGGTGTTTGAAGGGGGAATGCCTGAAATCTGGAGACTGTAAAGACCGGAGGGATCAGCCAGACCTACAAAAAAATCATTGCCCCCCCCCCCCCCCCGGCGTCAGAGACAGACGTTGGAAAAGCCTCCATGGACGTGCCCTCTGCACAGGATTGTGTGGCTTCCCTGGAGGTACTTGCTATATCCAAAGTGGCAGACTCCAATTCCTCTACCAGGCCAACATCGGCCACAGGCTGACGGTCAGATGCTAGAGGCGCAGTGGTAGTGGTACGAGGTATAGTCTTGGCCTTCTTTGGCAGTTCAATATGTAAGTAGAATGAACCCTCCCATCCCTAATGCAATCTCTTTTAACCACTGATTTTTCTAAGTATAAGTTTAGTGCATGCAAATGACTATGCAATGTTCGCACAAACGCCTGACAAATTGAACAGGCCTTGTAGTCGTGTGACCATCCCAAACAGAAGAGACACTGATTATGGGCATCCTTGAGAGGAATCTACCAGCCGCACTTATACTTGCCCTTTCTGGATGACATGAACAGGCAATACAATAAAGAAAAAAAGACTGAAAGGTTCCCCAATGGGGTACTTATCGGATTTCTTAAATCAGATGGCAGAGAGAGCAGGAAAGTACAGGTGTGTACACTTAGCATAAATGTAGATGTTAGAGTGTATTCACTGTTGCAGTCATCACATTTGGGTTATCTGCTTGCAGGTAGCCCTCAGTAGGCCTGAATATCAGAGTCTTGGGATTTCTGCATCGGATGCTGTCGCTTCTTCCATGATGTCAGGTCGTCAGAGGTATAAAACATGCAGCCAACACCATTACATCAGTTTTTCTTGCCCCAGATGTCAGGAGCCCCCACAACAGGAAGCAATTACATGGTGTGCAACACTCCCAGTAGAAAGTAAATACCAATGTTATAAGATATGGCCAAACAAAGAAGAATAGGTAGAAGTATAGAGAAGTCAGGGACTGGAGGGAGGGTAACTAGGACTACAACAGTGAATATACTCGAACATCTACATTTAAGGTAAGTGTACACAACTGTACTAGGTTCTTCATGTTTCACTGTTGCAGCCATCACATTTGGGTTGATTACCAAAGCTGAGGATGGGTGGAGGCAGTCAAAAAGCATTAGGGCTGGCCAGCAGGCCCTGTAAGACTGTTGTGGCAAATCCAGCTCTGTATTTAGAAAAGATAGGCGAATGGCAATGCTTGGTGAAGGTGTGTACAGAGCTCCAGGTTGCAGATTCCAGAATGCCCCTGGTAGGGACTCCCCTGAGAAATGCTGTAGAGGTTGATGTAGCCCTAGTGGAGAGTGTTCTGATCCCCTGTGGGGTAGACTTCCCAAGGTGTTTGTAGCAGAAATGGATGCAGTGTGTTATCCATTTAAAAATGGTTTGCTCTGAAATGGCCTTGCCCTCTGCCCCTGTAGCAAAGCTGACTAGCAGCTGGTCAGATTTTCTGAAAGGTTTAGTCCTGTCCAGATAGAACCTAAGCTGCCTGTGCACATCCAGGGAAAGCAGGATCCTTTACCCTTTATTCTGAGAATTAGGAAAAAGGTTGGCAAATGAATGGATTGGTTTAAAGCCACACTAGATACCACCTTGGGCAAAAATGATGAAACCTTGTAGGCATGGAAGATAATGAAGGGTTCCATGGCCATAAGGGCCTGCAATTCAGACACACTTCTTGCTGAAATGATGGCTAGAAGTAAAGCGGTTTTCCAGGAGAAGAATTTAAACTCTGCTGAAGCAGCACGTTCAAAGGGTGGAAGCATGAGTTTTTCCAATACAAAGTTATGGTCCCAGGCTGGAGTGTGAGCTGTCCTCGGGGGGGTCTTAAATTTTTGGCTCCTCTCAGGAACTGTTTGACCAGAGGATGAGAGAAGAGGGCTGGCTCAGTATTATAATGAGCTGAGATGGCAGAGGCATGAATTTTAATTGAAGAGAAGGACAGGCCTTTGTGGAGCATTTCTGTTCAGTAATCTAGTTTATGAGGTAAGCTGGGCACTGTTGTGTCCATTCCTTGAGACTGGCTCCAAGAACAGTATATTTCCACTTTTCCGAATAGGATTTTCTAGTACTAGGCCTCCTTGCCTCAAGGATGGCATCCGGCACCTGTTCACTGAGGGTTGCTGGTGATGAGTTCAGGGAATGAACTAGGCTGCTAGGTTCAGGGTTTGTAGCAGAGGATGCAAAATCTGGCCCTCCTGCTGGGACAGCAGGAAGGAGGTCTGAGGCAGGTGCCATGGTGGCGCAGTACTGTCAAACTTTGCAAAAGTGGGTACCACTGCTGCCGTTGCCAGTCTGGTGCAATCAGGATTGTCCTTGGCTTGTCCTGTTTGATCTTTAGTAGAACCTTCGAGAGGAGGGGCAGATGGGGAAAGGCAAAGATTGAGAGGTTTTTCCATGTAAAAGACAGAGCATCCACTTTCCAAGCTTGGCTGTGGGGGAGTTCTGGTGCAATATTTGCTCAATTGATAGTTCTGAGGGGAAACAGAGTTTCACCTCTGGTGCCCCCAACCTGTGGATCAGAAGCTTGAATGATTTGGGTTCCAGTTTCCACTCGTGTGGGTCCATTAGATTTCTGCTTAAGTAGTCTGCCAGTGAATTTAGTTTGCCTGGCAGGAATTGAGCTTGCAGGTGCACTTGATTGCTCAAGGCTGTGTTCCACAAAGCCATGGCTAACCTGCAGAGCGGGTAGGAATCGGTTCCCCCCTGATTGTTTATGTACTACACAACTGTGGTGTTCTCTCTTTATAAACAGTTGCCCTGGAATAATAAGGCATTTGAAGGCTGTCCAAGCATTCTGTACAGCTAACATTTCTTTTTGATTGATATGCAGGTGCATTTGCTTTGGGCTCTATTTGCCTTGAATACACTGTCCTGCCATGTGAGCCGCCGATGCATAGTCTGATGCGTCTGTTAGGGATTGGGCAGCAGGGAGTTGAGTGAAAGGGAGTCCTTTGTTGTGGTAGCAGGCCTCTGCCCGCCAAAGGAACTCTGCCCTTAGGCAAGAAATGATAGGAATCATTGTTTCCAGGTCCTGAGAATGTTGATACCAGTGACTTAAGTACCACTGAAGTTTCCTCATATGCAGCCTTACATATGGAATTAGTAGAATGCAAGAGGCCATGAACCCTACGGCTTGCAGTATTTTTCTTGCAGATACCTAGGTCTTGGTGGCCAGAAGATTGAAGTAGTTTGCCAAATAAATTTGTTTTTCTGGAGTGAGGAATGCCATCTGGGAAGGTGTGTTCAAGCTTGCTTCCAGGAATACAATCTGTTGGCTGGGTACCTGATGTGATTTATTTTCGTTGATGGTGTACCCCAGTGAAGTCAGAAGTACCTTTACAAATGTCAGTTACTGGAGTAGCAATTCCTGACTGTCCGCCTGAATCAGGCAATCATCCAAGTATGGGTAAATTTGAATTCCCTGCCTGCAATATACAATGGCTGGAGCTAGGCATTCTGTGAATACCCTGGGCACAGTAGATAAGCCAAAGGGAAGTGCAGAGAACTGATAGTGCATAGATTATGCTCCGAAACGTAGACATTTCTTGCAAGATTCCCTTATGGGGATGTGCAGATAAGCTTCTTTTAAGTCTAGGGTGGCTAGCCAGGAGTCCTTGGATAGCACAGGAAGCAGCTGGAGAGTAAGCATTTTGAACCTTGGAACCACCAGGAAGGTGTTGAGAATGGACATATCCAGGATAGGGAACCAAGAATTTTATTTTCTGGGTACCAGAAACAAACAGTCTGGAGTAAAAACCCTGTCCCCCTTTGCTCTGCTGGGACATGTTGAATAGCCTTGATACCGAGAAGAGAAAGTACTTGCTTTTGGGCCTCTGCCCACTGGTTTGGGGGGGGGGGGGAGTTTGGACATCCGCTTGGGGTTGGGAGTGAGTGGAAATAAAATCTGTATCCCTGGGATACAATGTTCAAGACCCATCTGTCCTGGGTGATGTATTCCCAGTTTTTTGCATGCAGGGCAAGTTTTCCTCCTAAGGGTGCAAGTACTTGGCAAGGCTTAGAAGAGTTAAGCATAAGTCATTGCGAGATTTTACCATAGGATGGTGGCTTACTACTCCAGGTGGGAGCACTCCATTGCTTAGATCTGTGCATATACTGGGACTGTAATCTTGGTGGTATACTGCCCCTGAGTTTGGACTGAGAAGGTCTGGGAGGGACTGGAAATGACCAGTTTTTAGAAGGCCAATGCCTACTGAATCTAGGTGGCTGTACCTGTAGGAAATCTTTAACAGTTTGCATAGATTTAGCTTTTTCCTCCATCTTTTTGACGACGACTTCTGCTTTATTGCCAAACGGGCGTTCTTGGTTTAATGGTGCATCTAGTAATTTTGCTTTGACATGGTCTGGCAAAATTTGTTCCTTAAGCCAAGCATGCCTTCTAAAAACAGACCCAGTGACAGCAGCCCTGCAAGGTGCTTCTAAAGCATCAAAACCACACTGCAAAGTATATTTTCCAACTTGGTTAGCGGAATGCATCAACTCTTGTAAATCTTTATGTTCTGCACAATCAGGAATAAACATAATTTTCTGTTTAATTAGTTCCATAATATGTTGCTAATACTTTAACATATGCAACTGGCAATTTAAAGCCCTGATGGCAAGAGTAGCAGAGGTGTACACCTTCTTACCCCATCGGTCTAAAGCCTTAGAGACCCTGTCTGAAGGGGTAGGGTTTTTGGTTGTTGTAGCTTTAATGCCTTTAGGTCCCTAGGAAGTGGTCTCTGGATCTGCAGTAGGATTCTTAGAGGAATTTGTGGGAGTCAGGTACTCTGTACTACCTATCAGGTTTCCTGAGAGCTGGAGGCAAAGTATCCGGGGTAAGGCTGGATTCCAAAAAGACATCTACAATTTCCAGAACAGGAGGGATAGCTAGAGGCTTGTGCTAAGGCAAGTTTAAAAATTCCCCGAGTCTGTTTTTGGACTGTGGGTAGTCCTGGCACTCCCAACGGAAATGCTCTAAGGGTATTCAGGGTTTCACCAAACGAAAAATCTTCTGGTGGGGAAGCAGAGGGAATGGAATTCTCTGCATCAGAATTCTCATAGATAGATTCTCATACACAGATAAGGGTATTGTCCTGGTAATCAGAAGGATCAGAGTCAACAGACTCATGATCTGAAGAAACAGAAGGAAAATCAGTTCTTGGTCTTTTTGAAGGGGAAGGCTGGCTTCCCCTAATTAAAGTAATAAGATCTTCCGCCATTCTAAGCATTTTTTCTGAGGCATGTGGGCCTGAGAATGTTCTTTGGTCGTCCGTTTCCTAGGCGTAGTGCAAACTCTGGACCTGAGAAATTTGGTATTTTTGGTTTGAAACGAAGTCATCGGTTTAATATGAAAATCAGAAGGCCTGAATACACCCTCAGAAGCCGGTGCCTGCATATCGGCTCCGGACCATCCAAGGTAGAGACATCCGCAGATTCCATAGTCGAAGAAGCATATCGCGGCATGCTGGACTCCAAATGGGTCTCAGTAGTGACAAAAATAGCCCGATGATGAATAGTTTGGGTGTTGAACAAGGCACAAAACTGACAGCAAGGAACGTCCGTGGTCTGGGCCTAAACAGGTGACGCAGTAATAATGAAAATCCCTGTGAGGTATTTGCTTTCCACAGGCAAGACAATTAACTTTTTCTGACATCGGTTAGAGCAAGAAAAAAAGGATCCCCAACGGGGTACTTAACTTTTAGAAGACTTCAAGTCTGAAACTCGAAATATGCAAATTTCAGGAGGCGGCCGACTGGCACTTGCGAACTAATTCTGCTTCGGACACTGCACGGCAAGAAAAGCTGATGTAAGGCATCGGCTGCATGTTTTATACCTCATGTCATAGGAAGTGACAGCATCCGAAGCAGAAATCCCAAGACTCTGGTATTCAGGCCAACTGAGAGCTACCTGCAGGCAGATAACCCAAATGTGATGACTGCAACAGTGAAACACGAGGAACATCACCTGGAGTACGACTAGAGGCTAAGAAGTTCTGATGGCTGGTGCGTGCAGATGTCACTTTTATGGCCCACGTTCTTTCAGCCACATCAGACGTTCCACGCACCACATAGGGAATGAAAACTTTTGCATACTGGCTGGACGTACACGAAGGAAGAGGAGTAAACCCATATGTGGGATACTGCAACAGTGGAATAGAAGGACATCAGCAACAACTGCCAGAAAAATCACCTAATGAAACCGCAGAAATATGAAGTCTCTCTGGCTAAAGCTAGATTAGATTCAATAGCAGTTCCTTTCTCCTCAGGCACCAGGAAAAAAAGTTATGTCTTACCATAACTTTCCATCTGTATTGTTCATCCTCGTTCAGTCATTACGCATGGGTATCGGTTCCGAGCTCGAAACCGAGTTAGCCATTTTACAAGCTCGTGCCAGCTTCAAACTCTCGAGCTAAAAACTCTTAACCACAATCCCCCTCTCCCTGTTACTGCAGATTGAGTTTGCAAGTCAAAGAAGGTAGAGGCTACCTCTGGTCAAATAACCTGAGAGAACCGGATGGTGAGATCCACTAGAAACCACAGGAGGGGGAAGGTGGGAAGGTCGTAATGACTGAACGAGGATCAACAATACAGATGGAACGTTATGTTAAGACATAACTTCTTTATCTAATATTGTTAATCCTCATTCATTCCTTACGCATGGGACAGAGTCCCCAGCTACCTTTATTCCTGGGAGGCTCTCATGGAAGGACATTCCGGAGCACCATAGAAACGAAAGATGCTCTTCCCCTGGAGGCCAAATCCAATTTGTAATGATTGATGAAGGTTTGAGGCGTAGCCCAAGTTGCAGCTGCACAGATGTCTTGTAAAGAAGCTCTGGCATGAAAGGCAGCAGAAGTTGCCACCGACCTTGTTGAATGAGCTTTCATGGTAGTAGGCAGCGAGATATTGTGCTGTGTATAAATAAAGGTCACAGTCCTTCAACCATTTAGCTAATGTGACCTTAACAGCAGATCCTAATCTAGGTCCAGAAAAGGCCAAAAGTAACTGGTCAGATTTACGAAAGGGTTTAGTCCTGTTTAAGTAAAAACGGATTTGCCTGTGTATATCGAGGGTATGTAGGCAATACTCTCCTCAGTTTGAATGAATGGGAAGGAAAACTGGCAATTCAATGGCTTGATTAATGGACATTTCAGAGATCACTTCAGGCAGAAATGACGGATTAGTTCTCAGAGACACTATCTCTATGAAAAATCAAGTATGGACTCTTGTTACATAAAGTTTGAAGTTCAGAAATACGTCTGGCAGACGTAATAGCGACCAAAAACAAGGCTTTCCATGACAAGTACTTGAGGTCGCAAGAAGAGGCTGGTTCGAAAGGTGACACTGTCAGAGCTTGTAGAACTAATGATAAATCCCATGGCTGAATAGGTTCTCTAAAAGGTAGCTTCAGATGATTCACACCTTTTATGAAGGTCTTGCACAATTTATGGGACAGAGGCATCTTGGACACCCTCATGAAAATTAGAAATTGCAGCCAAATGAACTCTAATGGCAGAGGCCGATAGACCCAATTGAAACAGGACGGCCAGATAGTCTAGTATTATCGACACTGGTGCTGAAAAGGGGTCTACTTGTATCTTTCAGCCAACAGGTAAAGCTTTTCCACTTGCTCAGATTAGTAATTCTAGTGGAAGACTTATGAGAAGCAATGAGAATATAACGTACTGGTAAAGAAAGATCATTCTGCCTGGCAATCAAGGTAACTGGAATTGCCAAGCCGTGAGCTTCAGGCTGTTCAAGTTGGGATGAATCAGGTTCTGTGGGTGTGAGATCAACTCCGGGGTTGGATGGAGAATCCATTGTCTATCTAGTAGGTGAGGCCAAAGGAAAGGAAAGCAAAACTAACGAGGCCAATATGGTGCTATGAAGATCACCTTGCTCTTGAACCGACGGACTTTCTTCAGAAACTGGAGAATGAGGGGAAAGGGTGGAAATGCGTAAAGACCAGAGGGCCAATCGTGGACTACAGCATCCCTGGGTGACTTTCCTGGAGGGGGAATCAGGGCGAAGTAGTTGCTGCATTTGTAGTTGTTTGGGAATGCAAGGAGGTCGCAGCAAGGAATATCTCCGCTGCTATCAAGGGATTCAGGGACCACTAGTGAGGTTGAAGAATGCACCTGCTGAGTCTGTCTGCTATAACGCTGGAACTCCCGGGAATGTACGTTGCTGGAAGAAAACGGTTAGTAGCCATTGCCCATTGCCATATCCTCATGGCCTCCCGACAAAGGGGGTAAGATTTGGTTCCACCTTGCTTGTTGATGTACCAGACTACCGCCATGTTGTCTGATTGAATCGCAATTGTCCCAGACGGCAGCAAGGGATGGAATGCTTGCAACGCCAGAAGCCCCGCCCTCAGCTCTAGAACATTTATATGCAGATGGGCCTCCAGTTAGGACGAAGTGCCTTGGACTGTCTGTCCCTGACATAGTCCCCACCCCATCAGGGAGGCATCCGTGTGGTCACTGTGGCCTTGGGTTGCTGGGGGGAGAAGGGGCGAGACCATTGAGAGACATTGTGCGTCATCCACCAATTTAAATCTTGTTTGCACCTGTGGGTTACTTGAATCACGGTTGAAAGAGGATGCTGAAAAGGATACCATTGGGTGAGTAGTAGCCATTGTAGAAGCCTCATGTGAAACCTGGCCAGGGGAACAATGGTGATGGAGGCTGCCATGGAACCCAATAGCTGTAGAACAGAGTGAGCTGTGGATTTTTCCTTTGAAAGGATTGGAATTAGTTGTTGCTTTATCCTTAGAATTCTGTGCTCTGGAATAGCAGCTCTGCAGTTTTTTGTGTCCAAGATAACCCCTATGAATTCTGTCGACTGAGATGGGGTGAGATTGGATTTCTGCCAGAGTATGGTTAAGCCTAGCCTTTGAGCAGCGAGGAGAGAGTATGCCAGGGCTTTTTCCAGTAGATGTCTGGTGGGGGCAGAAATGAGCCAGTCTTCTAGGTATGGAAACACCTGGAATCCTTGAAGTCGCAAATGAGCTGTGACAACTGCCATGCACTTTGTGAGCACTCTGGGGGCTGTAGAGTCCGAAAGGCAGTACTCTGAACTGGTAGTGACTGGCTCCTGCATGGAAGTGCAGAAATCTTCTTGATGGCCTGTCTACCTTTATGTGCTAGTATGCATCTTTAAGATCTATAGAGCACATCCAATCGTCTTTTTCCAAAAGTGGGAGGATAGACTGTATTGCGACCATCCAGAAGTTTTGTACTCTCACAAACTGAATACACTGAGATCCACAATTGGTCTCCAGTCCTCGGTTTTCTTTGGCACCAAAAATAGAAGAATCCGGATCCTATCTGGTCTGGAGGGACTATTTGGAGGACTCTCTTTCTTAGCAGCTCTTCTATCTCTAGAGCTGCTTCTTCCCTTTGACTGGGCGGAACGTCGGGAACACTTTTTGAAGGGACGGGACAAAGACTGAAGGGGATATGATAACCTCTGGTTATAATCCTTTGTACCCAGGAATTGGTGGTGATGGTTAGCCAGGCAGAAGGGTACAAGGAGAAACGTCCCCCAACCACCTCCAGAGGAAAGGAGTTGGGCCGCTTTTCAGGAGCGCTAGCAGGATTGATCAGAGAAAGAATCCCTGGAACCCTGGTTACGCGGACCCCCTCTGCCCCGAAAGGAGCGTCTTCCCTGTGAGAGTTTCCCCCTCTGCCTCTGAGGGAGAACTCAGCCTGTGTGTCGCGGAAAGGACCCTGAGATTTCTTGAACCATATCTTCCCACTCTTTTGGTTTTGGGAGAAAGCACGATGAGGGGAAGAATAACTGACACCTATGGCAGAAAGGGTCTTACCGTCCTGTTCACATCTGGCCAGTGTGCTTTTAACTTTGGGCCCAAACAACGAGGAGGCCTCAATGGGGGGCATTAAGAAAGGAAGACTTAGAGCTCCGCAAAGTTGCACAAGTGCATCCGGGCGTGTCATCTCAGGACCACATCTGAACCCGTTGATCTAGCTGCTCCTTCTGATGCGTGAGATATCAGTCGCATAGAGGAGTTAGACAGATTCAATGGTGGCCAGCTGAGAGGCCACTTTGTCACGGACCTCATCAGACATGGCACCAGCCAAGGTTTCAGAGAGCTCAAAAACCAGTTCCCTTTGAAGCCTGGTAAAATGTGCCCTACAATTCAGGGACCCGATAGCAAAGGTCGCTGAATCAAAGGTGCGCTTCCCTATCCTGTCCAGGGCCTGGGACTGTTAGGTGGATGGACAGACTGGCTTTCTTCTTCTGCCAGATCCTTTTTTGTTGCGGCCGCCACCACCAAAGCATCCACAGAAGACCTTTGGACCAATGGGGATCCGAAGCAGGAGGGGACAAGATCTTATCTGGCCTCCGGGGAATAGCTTAGACGGTATCAGGAGCCTTCCAAGCATGCTGCATGATGAGCCGGACAAGTTAATCGGCAGGTGGAGTAACCTAGGAGGTAGGGGGCTGGGCGCGAAAGGCCTGCAGGAACACAGATTCCTCAAAGGTCGGATTAGAGGACTGCCAGTCACCTCTCAGTTTCAGGATTTCGAGGATATCACCAAAGGATACCTCAGAGGGTGACTGAGGGGATTCTTCCCCCTCATCAAAATCTGTGTCTTCAGTGAGGGACTCCTCTGTGGAGTCCATGTGCTTCCTCTTACACAAACTTTTCTGGTGGACTTCCTCAGCGGGAGAAGCTAGAGAAGACAGCGGAAAAGGGGATTCCTGAGGGAAAATGTCCTGCGGCCCTTGCACCCAGTGTCCGCTAGATGCGACTTGTGAAACCAGTGTACCAGAGTAGGGCGGAGGTATAGACAGTCCGGTATCGCCAGCAGCAGCGAAAGCCTTCTCCATTAGTTGGAAGGCTGGTCCACCCTAAGAGGAGTGTATGTCTAGGACAGGGGTCACTCCCCTCCCCTAAGTGGCTCAGCCTGCCAACCCGGAGTCCCTGGATGGCTGTGGAGCAGCAAGCTATGCGTCACAGCTGACATCCTGGGTCATAGCAAAACTTTCCTGCCATGAAGGCAACTGCTGTTCCTTAGTGAGATCCATAAAAGGAACCGCAGAAGGGGGAAGACTGTGCTATATCCATGGACTTCAAAGGCAATGAAGGAGGAGAATAAGAAGGGGTCTTTGGAGATGGGTGATCACCTCCCAAGGAAGGATAGTTCCTGAGGGGTGTGATAGTTCCTGAGGGGTGTGATACCTCTCGACAAGAGTACCTGGTCCACAAGATGCAACACATGTTCGGAAAGGCTTCTAGTGGACCTCACTGAGACTGAGGGAGAAACAGGCCTGTCCACAGAAGAGGCAGACTCTGTACCCATCTCATCTGACCACACCGAGGACAACGGTGCCGAGAGTGACTGGACTACTGTCGTTTGCACCGAAGAAGTCATTGGTGCCGAGGTCATTGTCTGCACAGACAGGGATCGGTGCCGAAGTTGGAACAGACAAAACTGGAGTCAACAATAAAGGCATCTGTTCTGAGGAAGATCTCGGAGCCGACGCGGTCAAGGTCTGCGCCGACTGAATGGTCGGTGCCGATACAGTGGTAATGGTCTGAACCGAGGAGCCCCTCGGTGCCGATATACAGAAGGCTGCAGGAGAAGATGGAGCCTACATCACTAAAGGAGCCGAAGGCCTCAGTGCTGAAGGTCTAGGAACCGAAAGCACTGGGGCTGACGGAGAGCTCTGGAGCCGAAACTTTAGCCTTTTTAGGTTTTGGTTGGCGGGAGTCTCCACCCAGGGACGAAGGCAAAGATTTAGCCTTAGTAGGAACATCCAATGTTTTCTTATGGGCTCTAGGAGGGGTTGAGACCTCAGACCCAGAAATAGCCCCTGAAAAGGGAGATTTTAGAAATCCCTTTAGTATCAGCTCGCTTTTCCTTTCCAACAAGGTTCTATTAGAAAAGTTCTCACAAACAGTACAGGGTGGGTCAGACAAACGGGAAGCTCCCAAACAATAAACAGAGTGTGCATCAGAAGTAGGCAGTTTGTGTCCACAATCAGAACACCGCTTAAACCCCGGACTACCTTTCTTATCTGCCATGACAGCAAATTAAATAGAAAAGGTACCAACAATGGTACAAGACAGTACCCAAAGGTATGAGAGAAAAAGGGAAAAAGATTACCAACGATGGTAAAGAGAGAATACCTCGCGGTAAAAGTGGTTAAAGAAAAAGCAGAAAAACCTGAGGAAATTATGAACGCTAGATGCGATAGGATAAGAGACAATAAAATATAA
>NC_056741.1:1115209529-1115252029 GCF_019279795.1 Protopterus annectens
GAAGAACCCACCCACTTTAATTTTCACCTCTGATCCCTCTTATATCCTCCTAATCAACCTTATAATTTTAATCAGGAGAAGGCAAATGTTTCCACTGTTCTACTCAAACTCCCATAGTCTGACAAATACTTTCTCTGCATTAAGACCCATCAATTTTCTTTCATTCTGCTTCCCTCTGGATCACAAATGTTCTGTGAATGCTGTCATATATTTGCCTCCCCTCCACCAAACCACAATTATCCACATCTATCAATTTTGCCATCACCTTTGCCATTCCTTTAGCCATTATAGATATAATCAATTTATAATTGTGGTTTAGGATTGAAATTTGCCTGTATGAAGTTGTATCTAATCTGATGGTCTTTACAGCCACCACCTTCCTCCAGGATGTTGGTGCTTCTTCTCCTCATAAAATTCCATTAACAAAAACTTCCAGATCTTTCAGTTTTTTCCCCCTCCTAGCTTCCAAACGTCCAATAGAATACCAACTACTCATGGGGACTTTCCTGTAGATTGGTTATACATCACCATTATTTTTATCTCATTTTATCCCATCCTAACTGTTAGTAATTGAGCCTGATCTAAACACTAACCTCGGCATACTTACATTTATTTCATAAACATTTCTATTTTAACCTTTTCTTGATTTTCATGTTTTTCTGCTTTACACAAACTTTCATAAAATTTCTGAAATATTTCTAGTACCTCTACGGGATCTCTTGTCATCTTCCTTGTTATAGGCTTTAACCCTTTCTCTTTTGGTTGCTCGAGTCATTGTGCTAAAAGTTTCTGTACTCTGGATAAGGTTGCCTCCCATCCCCATTGTCAGCAGGACTCGCACTTTGAGCTACCTTATCCCATTGCCCGCTATGCAATGCAGTGGGACCTGAAAAGTCCCGCTTTTCAATAGCACTGAATCACTGTGGAAAAGCCACCATTACGTCTTTTCCACTGCAATTCAGTTAAGTTACCAACCCGGACCTGCAGGCAGAGCTGTTCCCTGTTAGGTCCAGGTGTTTTAAATCTTGCAGTAATTCATGAAGGGGTGGGGACTGGGGCAGGAAGAGCCCTACAAAGATCGTGGATGTAGAGTGGTTCGTTTTAGCGCTTCTACAGTCACTATGAAAAGTAAGAGGAAGAGTGACTTTTTTTTTAATCAGCAGAGCTAGCCAGCAACTAAGCAAGCTAGCCAGACAGCCAGCTACATAGCCAGTTGTCCAGCCAGCAATCCATTCATCCATCCATACCTCTCCATCTCTTAGAATAAAAAAAGCTCAAAGCCATAAATCATGAGGGGACAAAGGTTCCAAAAATAGGGACACTTTTTAAAAAATGTTCTTACACAATTTTATGAGAAACAGACCAAAAATGTGAGACAAAATCTGGGCATTCTGTGAAAATCTGTACAGTTGAGAAGTATAGATAAAGCCATCCATTCAGCTAGCCAGTCCAGCAGCCAGCCAGTCAGCTAGCCACAACAGCTGCCATCCATCCTTGCATCCAGCCAGCCACTCCAGCAGCTAGCCATTCCAGCAGCTGGCCAGCCACCCATCCATTCATCCAGCCAGGCACCCGTTCATCCAGCCACTCCAGCAACCATCCAGCCAGCCATTCATCCATCCAGCAGCTGTCCAGTCAGTCATCCATCCAGACAGCCATTCATTTATCCAGCTAGCCACTCCAGCCAGCCAGCTAGCTAGCTAGCAACTCCAGAAGCCATCCACCCATCTGGCCAGCCACCCCAGCAGCCAGCTGTTGTACCCATAACTGCATCTCTGTTACCACTCCTGTGGTGATGTCATGGTAGAGGGTGTGGGGCAAGTGTCATATTGGCCACACACCCCGTCCCACTTTGGCTCGATTAAAAGGTGGCAACCCTAGCTCTGGAGTGATCATGTAACAGTTGCTTAACAGCAGCCTTTCTAACCTCATGCATATATATTAATCGAGGTAATCACTTATTTTCTGTTTAGCAGTCTGCAACTGCTCCTCTTTCTTTGAGATTCTCCCTGTCTCCCTGTTCTGCAGTACTTCAACGTCAGCCCCTCTAAATAATTTTTTTTTTCTTAACCATATTTCTTTCTTTAAAATTTCCACCCTATTTTTAAACTCCACTTTAATTTTATCCCATTCCCTAGCTTTATTTTCAGAAGAAATTTCTATCTTGTCTAATAACGCCTGAATAATTTCCACTACCCATTCGTTAAATTCCTCTCTTTTCAAGAGATAGGTGGGAAAGAGCCAGTGTCTCGTTTTTATTTCATTACCCTGCATTTTTATTTTAGTTATTGGTGTGTGATCTGAAATAGTTATTGGATGTGTATCAAAACTTTCAATTAAATGCATGTGTTCCTGTGAAATGTAAGGTTTGGCCTAGCCCAATTTGTGTATCTTGGGGAATATGCAAAATTCCCTCTGAACTTATACTACTGAATTCACATCTTCCATGCCAAATATCTTCATAAATTTCTTCAAAAATCTCCCTTCCTCTGTAATATTTTTCCCTTCTGCCCTCCAGCTACAAATTCACTGCTGCAAATCAAATTCCAGTCTCACCTATAAATATTCCCTGCTGAAAGCGGATTATTTCTCCCAGAATTCTCTTAAGCTCCATTATAGCAGTTTTATGGGGAATATACATACATGGCAGTGTAGTCCTCCCTCCCTTGTCAGTAGCTCCATAGTACTACAAATCTACCATTACCTTTGTATTCTTTTCTATCACTATTGGAGCTCCTCTTGCACTTAGTATTCCTCTCTTCCTTTGTCCAAGGTACTCTGCTATTCTTTCCAAATCAGTCTCCTGTAGCATAGCTATTTGCACTCTACTCTTTTTAATACAGTTTACTACTCTTCCTTTTTCTGTATATATCCGAGAGACCACTGACGTTTAAAGACAATATAAAAAGCATCATTATGTTAAAAAGTTATTAGTCCCACTTTTTGTGTGTAACAACTTTTTTGTTAAATATCTAGAACTAGCTTTTGTGTTACATGTATACATTGCTGGCAGGATGACATTTTATACAGCTGTTTCTTGTCATACCTACTTGAGCCTATGTCACATCGTATAAAACTTTGTTTTATTGAAAGCCCTCAAAACAAAGCAAAAAAAATACATCCCCAATACACCCCTATAACCTGTTAACTTAATACTAACACAAAAAATATGTGCATCTTCAAATATTGAAGTTTTACCCTCCTAATAGGAACAATTGTCCCAAACTGACAGCCACACTCTTACACTTGGGTTAACTTAAATAGATTATCCATGCTAAGATGCATGGTATACCCTGGGTTTTCATTAAGTGCCGTCTGGTTTTGTCTCATCTTTATTCCTCTCCCAGATTGGGATAAACACTTGGATGCTTTCAATAAACAATATCTCCTACTCATTGAAAGTAGTATTCTGTTTTTATTGCTCTATCAGATTGTCTCCATGGAAATACAAAAAACAGATAGAGTTCCTGCTACAAGCATTTACTTGCTAGAAGAAAGCTTTATTATATTCAATGTCCTTTTATCTGCTTTCTTTAAAACTTGTTACTAGATCAAGCAAATGAATAACCCAGTCATTCCCCAATGCCAGTTTTGTCAGAATCAACTTTCTGCTGGTAGGATTGCATCTTTACTATTAAAGGTCTAGGTTGCTTTCTCAAGGCCAGGTTTGGAGCATACACAAGATGTGCCCTTTCCGTTAATAACTTCTACTGTGGAATACCAGCCCAGTTGCTTATTTTTGCTTTCATAAAATTAATAAGACTATTACTTCCAGCTTATCTGTTACAGAAGAAAATCTCGAGTTTTCTCTATGTGCTCTGTCCTCCAATTCTATTATTGTTTGGAGCATCTCTTCTTGAGTAGTCTCATATTCAGCCAGCCTTTTCTGCATTTTGACCTCTGATATTTGCAGTTTTTATTGACTCATCTGAATATCTGTTTAAAGCTTCTTCCATTTTTCCAGCCTTTTGTTATTTGAGTCTATATACTCCATCAGTGTTTTATTTTAATCAGCTCTGAGTACATTTGACTTATTTTTTTCCTCTAGGTTACTGGAAGTCATGTCTTGCATCAAAGCTGGAGCTTATACTGCACTTTGCTGAACAGCTGTAGAATTCTTCCTAGTCAGTTATTCCTTACCTTTTGTAACTGATGGTTTTCTGAATTTTTTTTTTTTTTTTTTTTTGCTGCCATCCAGGCAGTGCATTTACTAGCCAGTTACTGAAATGTACCCACAAATACAAGTTTACTGGCTCTGTCTTCAGAGTTTGTTTTCACAGTGGGAGTGCGGAAATTAAGCTGTTACTCAACATGCAGCCATCTTGGAAGTCTTGTAGGCAGGACATGCTCTTGATGAATCCATTGGGTTGACAGTCACTGACTTGTGGTCTGATTAAAACAGGGAGGAGGTTATAATGGGCAGGGAGCAGAGATCATCTCCTCTTGTTAGGGCGTGGACTAATTGGTCTAGGGAATTTGTATTTCTGAAGTCCAGAAACCCCTTGGTATATATGTTTGAGGACGTACAAGTTTCCAGTTAATGCATCTCCTCCCCCTCAGAAAAGGGTCAATGAAAATGTAATTCTACTGACAGTTGGGCACAATCTCTATAATGGTCATCTGCACAGGTGACTTAAAGTATGAATCTTCACGTACCCTGTGTGCCAGTTCTCAACCTTCTGGCCATTCTACCCTAAAACTGATTATTCCAGCTTGTCGTTCATTTAGTTACCAAGGTCCTATTTTGTGGAATCATTTAGCTAGTTGGTTGCATGTCATACTTACCTTGGCTGGTTTTAAAAATGCTTTAAAACTGCACCTGTTCAATCTTGCTTATACTTCATTGTTTAACGTTTTACTTAATTTATTAGTGTTTTTATGTTTGCCTGTTTGTAATTTTTGTACAGTGGTTGGATTCAAGTCACTTAAAACAATCAATGAAATTCCTCCTGGATTGTTGCATATAGCATTGAATAATAATAATACTAATAATACTAATACTAATAATAATACTACTACTACTACTAATAATAATAATTAAACCTATACAGTCAAGAGGCAGCAATAATATGATAGATTAGAGGCTGTTAAACTAGAAAATAACATGGATAAATTTTACTGCCACAAAATACTATGAAACTGGAAAGCTATTTTTTGCTTTATGAGTTCATGCAGCCAGAGGAAGGCAAAGAAAGTCAAAGTCACAGAGTAAATGCAATGCTATTTTTGGAGGGAGACCATCCTGATTACTAAAAAAAAAAAAAGATAATTACACCGAGTCTCTTGCTGCTGGATGGAATGTAGCCGAGCATCCTCTTCAGAAAGTAGCCGTGGCTCAAATTTGATGTCTTGAACCTTTGTGAGACGATTATCAATCTCTTCTTTTAGCTCCTGTGGCACATAAAAACAAAACATTAGTCTACTTTTACTGCATTCCGAAATATCAAGTCTAAGATTATGTAAGGTGTCTAAACTTAGTAGTACTAGAAAGTTCAGTTGTGTACACTTACCATAAATGTAGATGTTAGAGTGTATTCACTGTTGCAGTCATTACATTTGGGTAATCTGCTGGCAGGTTGCCCTCAGTTGGCCTGAATTCCAAAGTCTTGGGTCCTGCGTCGGTTGCTGTCTTCTCTTCCATGACGTCAGGTCATCAGGGGCATAAAAAGTACAGTTTTGTACCTACCATAAATGTAGATGTTAGAGTGCTAATATAGCTGCAGTCATAACAGATGGCTTTTCCTGCCGTCAGGCGGGTCCTCGGTCGGCTGAATTCCAAAGTCTAGGTCCGGCGTCGGATGTCGTCACTTCTTCCCTGACGTCAGTGCGACAGGGGTATAAAAGAACCAGCCGACGCCATTTTCTTCAGTTTTTTTTGCCCCAGATGTCAGGTGTCCCCAGAAGGAAGGCAAAACAAAGTTATGTAATAATGCAATGCAATATAATCAAAAAACAGTAGTTGCAAGCAAATACACCATAAAAGAATACCCCAATCAGGTTGTATGAGGAGGTGTTAGCCATTAGACATGTCCCAAGAGGGGAAGGAGGGAGGGAAACTTGGACTGCAGCTGTATTAGCACTCTAACATCTACATTTATGGTAGGTACAAAACTGTACTATGTTCATCGTGCATACAGCTGCAGTCATAACAGATGGGTAGAATCCCAAAGCTAAAAACGGGTGGTAGGCACTAAGTGGAACTTGGAGGAGCCAGGATGCCCTGCAAGACTGCAGTGGCAAAGCCCGCTCTAGATTTGGAGTATAATGGTAGGTGATAGTGCTTGGAGAAAGTATGTATAGAACTCGGCTGCTTCCAAAATATCTTTGGTAGGAACCCCCCTGAGGAAAGCTGCAGAGGTAGCTGTGGCCCTTGTGGAGTGAGATCTGATGCCTGTAGGTACAGTTTTACCATGAAAAGAGTAACAAAAGCGTATGCAGTGGACTATCCATTTTGAGATTGTCTGTTTGGAAATAGGTTTCCCTTGAGCACCTGTAGCATAGGACACAGTTGCTCTGATTTTCTGAAAGGCTTTGTTCTGTCCAAATAATAACGGAGCTGTCTGTGAATGTCCAAGGAATGTAGTTCTCTCCCCTTTGTTTTGTGGATTAGGGTAAAAGGTAGGTAAGTGGATAGCCTGATTCAAGGCTACCCTGGATACTACCTTTGGCATAAAGGAAGGGTTGGTTCGTAAGGAAACTCTGTCCTGATGGAAAATGATGAAAGGCTGCACAGCCATGAGGGCTTTTAGTTCCGACACCCTGCGTGCTGAAGTGATAGCCAGAAGGAAGGCAGTTTTCCATGACAAATATTGCAGCTCTGTTGAAGCAGCTGGCTCAAAAGGAGGCAGGGTCAGTTTTTCTAGAATGAAATTGAGGCCCCAAGCAGGTACTGGTTGCTTCCTTGGGGGTTTTATATTCTTAGCCCCTCTGAGGAACTGTTTTAAGAGAGGGTGAGAGAATAAAGGAGGATCCGTGTTGTATTCTGCAGAAATGGCTGAGGCATGGATTTTGATGGAGGAGAATGAAAGTCCACTGCTTAGCATCTCAGCTAGGTACTGTAATATTTGAGGTAAATTCAGTATTCCAGGATTCTGACCCTTTTTCTCATTCCAGGCACAAAACCGTTTCCATTTTGCGGAGTAGGCTTTTCTAGTAGAAGGCCTTCTGGCCTCCAAAATGACATCCTGCACCTCCTTGGAGAGTAGGGTCTGTTGTGAATTTAAGGAATCCTCCATGCGGCTAGATTGAGTGTTTTCAGCTGACTGTGAAGAGTTTTGAAGTTGTGCTGAGTCAGTAGAAGAGGCATTAGAGGCAGGATCCATGGTGGGGAATGCGTCAGGCTCCTCAGGAGTGGGTACCAGTGTTGTCTTGGCCAGTCTGGAGCAATGAGAATCATCTTTGGTCTGTCTGCTCTGGCTTTTAATAGAACTTTGGGCAGCAGAGGAAGAGGTGGAAAGGCATAAACTGTCATTGTTGTCCAACTGAAAGAGAGTGCGTCCACTTTCCAGGCCTGTGGATGAAAGGTCCTTGAGCAGAATTTTGTCAATTGGTAATTTCTGTGGGTGGCAAAGAGATCTATGTCTGGCCTTCCCCATGCTTGAATTATCTTTGTAAAAACTTGGAGGAGGCAACTTCCATTTGTGTGGATCTGTCATATTTCTGCTTAGGTTGTCTGCCAGCGTGTTTTCCTTGCCTGGCAGGAACTGTGCTTGAAGTTGGATTTGTAATTCCAGAGCCATGTTCCAAAGAGACATGGCTAGCCTGCATAGGGGATATGAATGGGTTCCTCCCTGTTTGTTTATGTACCACATCACTGTGGTGTTCTGTCCTTATCAATAGCTGGCCTGGATGCAGTAGGTCTTTGAAAGCCATAATTGCATTTATTACTGCTAGCATTTCCTTTTGATTGATGTATAGGTGCTTTTCTTTTTGGGACCATTTGCCCTGAATGCACCGATCTGTCATGTGCGTCCCCCCCAGGCATAGTCCGAGGCGTCTGTTGTGATGACTTGATTTGCTTGAGGCTTGCAGAATGGGAGACCTATGTTTCTTTGGCATGCTTGAGCCCACCACAGAAATTCCTTTTGAAGACATGGAATCAGTGGTATAATTGTTTCCAAACTGTGGCTGTGTTGAGACCATAAGTTTTTTAGGTACCACTGAAGTTTCCTCATATGCAGCTTTGCACATGGGATTAGCAGGATGCAAGATGCCATGAATCCCAGAGCCTGCAGGATTTTCCTTGCAGTCAGCCTGGTGAAGGTTGACAGTTTTCTGAAGTATTGAGTTAGTTGCCCTTGTTTCTCTGGCGTGAGGTAGGCCATCTGGGTGTTTGTATTCAAGCTGGCACCCAGGAAAATTATTGTTTGAGAGGGTATTAGTCTTGATTTCTTTTTGTTGACTGTGTATCCCAGAGAATTCAACAACATTATTACAAACGCCAGGTGTTTCAGAAGTATGTGTTTGCTGTCCGCTTGGATCAGGCAGTCGTCCAAATAGGAGTATATTTGTATCCCTTGAAGTCTGCAGAAGGCAATTACTGATGCCAGGCATTTCGTGAACACTCTGGGTGCAGTAGATAAGCCAAAGGGCAATGCAGAGAATTGATAATGGGTTGAACCTGCAAGAAATCTGAGGTATCTTCTGCAATCTTGTCTGATTGGGACATGCAGGTATGCCTCCTTGAGGTCCAATGTTACCAGCCAAGACTCCTTGCCCAGCATGGGAAGAAGCTGCTGTAATGTGAGCATCTTGAATTTTGGTACGAGTAAATATGTGTTTAGGATGGATAGGTCCAAAATAGGTCTCCAATCTTTGCCCTTCCTTGGTACCAGGAATAGTCTGGAATAAAAACCTTGACCCTATTCTTGTGCAGGTACCTCTTGAATAGCTTTCATGTGCATGAGATCGGAAATTTGTTTTTGTACCTCTGCCCTTTGATTGTGTGGCAGGTTTGGCATGTCTCATTTTTGGAAGGGTGTGAAAGTGGAATCTGTAGCCTCTGTCTATGTCCAGGATCCATTTGTCTTTTGTGACAATATGCCAATTTTTCGAAAATAAATGCCAGTTTTCCGCCTAAAGGTGCTGCCATTTGAGCCTTGCTTGGCATGCAAAGGGGAAAGTCATTGGTTCTGCTTTCTGAATGGCTGTGAACTATTCTCACCACCTCTTGGTGTAGGTGCTTGCCATTGTCTGCCTCTAAATGATCCTTGAGATTGCCCTCTACCCCTCGGGCACCTGTATCTACCTCTGAGGTCTGTCCGTGGCTGGAAAGGACCAATTTTTTGAAGGCCAATTTCTACTGAAACGTGGAGGTTGTACCTGTAGGAAATCTTTCACTGTTTGCATTGATTTTGCCTTTTCCTCCATTTTCTTTAATACCTCCTCAGCTTTAACACCAAACAATACATATTTCTGAAGAGGTGCATCTAGTAATTTAGCTTTGACATGATCTGGTAAGGTTTGCTCTTTGAGCCAAGCATGTCTACATATGACTGATCCTGTAACAGCAGCTCTACATGAGGCCTCTAAAGCATCAAAACCACATTGCAAGGTATGTTTACCCACTTGCTCTGCACTATGCAACAAATCCTGCAACTCCAAGTCTGGTTGTTCAGGTTGTGACATTTTGCTTTTCAACTGAGATAACAAAAACTGTTGATACTTTAAACATATGGAACTGACAGTTTAATGCCCTCATGGTTAAGGTGGCCGAGGTGTATACCTCCCCCCCCCCACCTTTCCAAAGCTCTGGAATCTCTCTCTGAAGGTAATGGATTTTTGGCAGTGGAGGCCTCAATTCCCTTGGGACCCTGTGAAACCGTTTCTGGGTCAGCCGCATGGCTTTTGTATAGGAATTGGTGTGAATCAGGAACCCAGTAATACCGGTCAGGCTCGACTGGAGCTGGAGGTAAAGAATCTGGGTTAAGGCTGGCCTCTGAATACACATCATCTAGTATGTCTAAGACAGGAGGGATAGCCAGAGGCCTGTGCTGAGGGAGCAAGAGGAAATCCCCGAGCCTTTTCTTGGAGTCTGAGTAATCTTGGCCTTCCCAGTGGAAGTGTTCCCTCAAGGTATGCAAGGTTTCCCCAAAAAGAGTAGTCCTCGGTGGGGGGAGACAGAGGGAATGGACTCCTCTGCATCAGAATCTTTCTTCAGAATGCTCTGAAGTAATGGAGGCCTGGTCCGAGGAAGGGTATTCTTCCTCCACTCTGGGCCTTTTGTCCGAGGGGGGTTGAGAACCCCTGATAAGAGTAATCAAATCCTCAGCCATTTTGAGCATCTGCTTTTTAGGCATGAGGCCTTGAGAGGGGCCCTGTGGAGCTTGTCTTTTAGTATGCATGGCTGCTTTAGATTTAGTGAAAGCCTTAATGGAAAAAGAAGGCGGCGGCCTGAAGACACCATGAGAGGTGGCAGGCCTGTCTAAACTCTTTCCCAGCCAAGAGTGGCTTCAGTATCTGTAGTCGGGGTGTGGGCCGAAGAGCCTGTGACCTCGGGCACAGAAGACACCGCTAATCAAGTGTCATCGGTAGTCAGGGGCTGCATAGGTGCCTCCTGAGAACCGGAGCACCTGTAGTCGGCTTTAGCGTGGTGTCGGTAGAAGTCGCGGACCTCGCATGTCGGTCCTTATCTTTGCGTCTTTTACTCAAAACTTGAGTCGGATTATCCGACGACATAATGTAATTAAACTTTTTGCCAAAATAGTGTTGGGCAAACTCCGCCCGACGCTTAATAGTGCATCTGTTGAATGTAGTACAAAAACGACAGGCCGAGACGTCGTGGTCTGGGCCTAAGCAAGGAATGCAGAGGGAATGGAAATCCTTATGCAGTATTTGCTTCCCACATGAAATGCAATTATTAACTTTGTCTGACATCGGTCTGAGGCAAGAAAAGTTTCCCCAACAGGGTACTTAAGCTTTCAAGAAGACTTCGGTTGAAAAATATTCGTAATCTCAGGAGCTGGCCGACCGGCACTTGCGAACTGCTTCTGCTTCGGGCACCGCGTGGCAAGAAAGACTGAAGAAAATGGCGTCGGCTGGTTCTTTTATACCCCTGTCGCACTGACGTTAGGGAAGAAGCGACTACATCAGACGCCAGACCTAGACTTTGGAATTCGGCCAATCGAGGACCCGCCTGATGGCAGGAAAACCCATCTGTTATGACTGCAGCTGTATGCACGATCATCATTCAGCAGACACCATTTTCTTCAGTTTTTCTTGCCCCCCCCCCCCCCGATGTCAGGTGCATGCATCAATATAAACTTTACCTTCATCTACAAGCAAATACACCACATAGGTTGTAGAAGATAGCGAAGGAAAAACTGTAGAGTGACGGGGATGGTGGGAGGGTAACCTGGATTGCAACAATGAATACACTAACATCTACATTTATGGTAAGTGTACACAACTGTACTATGTTCTTAGTGTTTCACTGTTGCAGTCATTACATTTGGGTAGAATCCCAAAGCTATGGTTGGGAGGCTGGAGCTAAACAGCATTAGATGTGGCTATAAGGCCCTGCAGCACTGCAGTGGCAAAGCCTGCCCTGGACAGAGTAGAGAGGCAAATGGTAATGCTTTGTAAAGGTGTGAACAGAACTCCAAGTAGCAGCCTCTAGAATGTCTTTGGTTGGTACTCCTCTGAGAAAGGCTGCTGAAGTAGCTGCAGCTCTGGTGGAATGAGACCCAATGCCCTTGGGCACAGGTTTACCATGGTGTAAGTAGCAGAAACGGATGCAGTGGCTTATCCACTTTGAAATTGGATGCTTTGAAATGGCCTTTGCTTCTGATCCTGCAGCATATGACACTAGTAATTGCTCATTTTTTCTTAGAGCTTTAGTCCTGCTCAAGTAGAATCTTAGCTGTCTGTGTACGTCCAAGGAATGCAGAATTCTCTCCTCTTTGTTCTGTGGATTTGGATAAAAAGTTGGCAGATTAATTGTTTGGTAAAGAACCACACTGGAAACCACCTTGCGCATAAAAGTAGGATTTGTCCTCGGAGACATCCTGTCTGGGTAAAATATGATAAAAGGCTCTACTGCTATGAGGGCCTGTACCTGTAGCTCTGAAACTCTTCTTGAAGTAATTGCCAGTAGCAGAGCGGTCTTCCATAAGAACTATATATTAGCGGTAGCAGCTGGTTCAAATGGAGGCAGGGTGAGCTTTTCCAACACAATTGAGGTCCCATGCAGGTAATGGTGATCTTATAGGCCGCCTTAAATTTTTGGCTCCTCTAAGATACTGCTTTAGTAAAGGATGAGAAAAGATTGGTGGCTCTGTATTGTAATGAGCTGAAATGGCAGAGGCATGGATTTTGATTGAGGAGAAAGATAGGCCTTTGTCAAGCATCTCAGTTAAGTATTGTAATATCTGAGGAATATGTGGTTCTGCTGTATCAGTTCCTTGTGCTTGATTCCAAGCACAGAATCTCTTCCATTTGTCAGCATAAGATTTTCTAGTACTAGGCCTTCTGGCTTCCAAAATGACATCCATCACAGCTTTACTGAGAGGTGTCGTTTGTATGATTACCTGATTAGCCATGCTGCCAGGTACAGAGTCTGTAACCGATTGTGCAAGATCTGATTGTTTTGCTGGGACAGTAGTTGTGGTCTTTGAGGCAAGGTCCAAGCTGGGTATTGAGACAAGTTCCTTAGGATTGGGTACCAGTATTGACGGGGCCAGTCCGGGGCAATTAATATCTTTGGCTTCTCTTGTCTGACTTTTAGAGGACCTTTGGTAGAAGAGGCAGAGGAGGAAAGGCGTAAACGGATAGGTTTTTCCAACTGAAGGATAGGGAGTCCACTTTCCATGCTTGTCTGTGATAAGTACTTGTGCAGGATCTTTTCAATTGATAATTTTGAGGGGAGGCAAACAGATCTATGTCTGGGCTCCCCCATTTCTCTGTTATCATGCTGAAGACTTGTGGATTTAGTTTCCACTCGTAAGGATCCATAAGACTTCTGCTTAAATAGTCTGCCACAGTGTTTAGTTTTCCTGGCAGGAATTGGGCTTGAAGATGTATTTGGTAGGACAAAGCTGTGTCCCACAGTGCCACAAAGGGGGTATGAGTGTGTGCCCCCTTGCTTGTTTATATACCACGACTGTTGTGTTCTCCGTCTTTATCAGTAGTTGTCCTGGATGAAGTAAGTTCATGAAGGCTGTCAGGGCATTTTGAACAGCTAGCATCTCTTTCTGGTTGATAAGTAGATGCATTTGTTTTGGTGCCCATCTGATGTGTCTGTTGTTAAGGACCGGCTGGCAGGGGGTAGAGAGAAGGGCCGTCCCACGTTTTGGTGACAGGCCTTTGCCCACCATAGAAACTCCTGTTGCAGGCAGGGAATGAGAGGAAATCATTGTTTCCAGACTGTGTGAATGTTGACTCCATAAACCTTTTAGGTACCACTGAAGTTTCCGCATATGCAGTCTTGCATACAGAATTAGTAGGATGCAGGATGCCATAAAGCCCAGAGCCTGCAGAATTTGTCTTGCAGAAGACTGGGTTTTTGTTGCCATCAGTTTGAAGTAAGTAGTCAGTTGCCTTTGTCTGGCGTGAGGTAAGCCATCTGGGCAGTTGTATTTAAGCTTGCACCCAGGAATATTATCTTTTGAGAGGGTACTAGTTTTGATTTCTTTTTGTTGACTGTGTACCCTAGGCCTGTTAGAAATCTCTTTACAAATGCCAGATGCTGTAGTAGAATGTCCTTGTTCTCTGCTTGAACGAGGCAGTCATCCAAGTAAGGATATATTTGTATTCCTCTGTCTGCAGAATGCAATTACTGGTGCCAGACACTTTGTGAAGACCCTGGGCGCAGTAGATAAGCCAAAGGGCAGTGCAGAGAATTGGTAGTGCATTGAGCCAGCTTTGAATCTGAGGTATCTTCTGCATGTTGGTCTGATTGGGACATGCAGGTATGCCTCTTTTAGGTCTAAAGTCACAAGCCAAGCCTTCTTGCCCAGCATGGGCAGAAGTTGCTGTAGAGTCAACATTTTGAATTTTGGTATATTCAGAAATGTGTTTAGAGCAGATAGTCCAGTATTGGTCTCCAGGTCTTTTCCTTTCTTGGGACCAAGAAAAGTTGAATAAAATCCTTGCCCCTGCTCTTGCTCTGGTACTTGTTGAATGGCCCTCATGTCCATGAGGGATGAGACTTGCTTTTGTGCCTCTGCCCATTGATGTTTTGGCAGGTCTGGCCAACAGTTTGTCCTTGGCAGGGTATGGAAGTGAAACTTGTAGCCTTGTGACACTGTCTAGGACCCATTTGTCCTGAGTTATGTGCCAGTTTTGAGAAAAAAGTGCTTGTTTTCCCCCTAAAGGTGCTGCCAGAAAATAAGTGTTTGGTGCTGGCAGGGGGAAGACATTGGGACCGTTTCCTGTATGGCTGTGATTTGTCTTCTCCACTTTTGGAGGTAGAAGCACCCCATTGTTTAGACCTGTACGAACCTTGGGGCTGGGATCTGCCTCTTGGGCGTCTGTATCTGCCCCTTTGTGGTCTGTCTGTCTGACACTGGAAAGGACAAATTCTTTGTAGGCCAGTGTCTGCTAAATCTAGGAGGCTGTACCTGTAAGAAATCCTTAACCGTTTGCACAGATTTAGCTTTGTCCTCCATTTTCTTCAACACCTCTTCTGCTTCAACACCAAACAAGGTATCATGCTGTAATGGAGCGTCTAATAATTTTGCTTTGACATGATCAGTCAGATTTTGTTCCTTTAACCAAGCATGCCTCCTGATGACAGAACCCGTACAGCGGCCCTGCAGGAGGCCTCCAAAGAATCAAAACCACATTGCAAAGTATGATTTCCAACTTGTTCAGCTGCATGCAATAAATCCTGCATTTCTTTGTTTTCTGCACATTCAGAATTTATCAACATTTTCTGTTTAAGCAGTGACATAATATATTGCTGATATTTGAGCATATGAAACTGACAATTTAAAGCCCTTATAGCCAAGGCAGCAAAAGTGTAAATCTTTTTTTCCCATCTGTCCAATGCCCTAGAATCCCTGTCTGAGGGGGTAGGGTTTTATGCAGCGGAAGCCTTAACCCCTTTGGGACCCTGAGAGATTGTTTCTGGGTCAGCAGCAGGGTTTTTGAAAAGGAATTTATGAGAGTCAGGAACTCTGTACTACCCGTCTGGCTTAACAGGAGCTGGAGGTAAGGAGTCAGGGGTCAGACTGGACTCTGAAAATACATAATTTACAATGCCTAACAAGAGGTGGAATAGCTAGGGTCCTGTGTTGTGGTAGTAAAAGTTGGAGCCTTTTCTTAGATTCTGAAAAATCTTGGCTCTCCCAGTGAAAATGCTCCCTCACGGTATGCAAGGTTTCCCCAAAAGAGTAATCCTCAGGAGGAGAGGCTGAAGGGATAGATTCTTCAGCATCAGCATCCTCATAGGGAGGAAGAGTATTCCTGATCAGAAGAGGAATCAGATGAAATGGAAACCTGATCTGAAGATTCATATTCGGTCTCTTACCTACGCCTTTTATCAGGTGGGGGATGGGAACCCCTGATCAAAGTAATTAAGTCTTCGGCCATTTTGAGCATCTGTTTTTTGGGAATGGAGGCCTGTCCATAAGGCTGTTGTACTTGTTTCTTTGTCTTTAAAGGTGCTTTAGTCTTTGCCTTTGAAGCTGAAGTCGTTTTAATGTATAATTGAGTAGGTCTGAAAACTCCCTCAGAAGCTGATGCCTGCTCAGCGGCTCTGGACCCATCTGAGGGAATAGTCTCCGAAGGTCCAATACCTTGAGCTTCCAGCGGCCTAGTCGACACCACGTGGGAGTCGGTAGCGGCCTGCGGGTCTAAAGTAGCGGGCATCAGGGGCTGTGAAGGCACCTCACTAAGAACCAGCGACTGACTTAGAAGAAACCTCGTTGTCGGTTTTGGACCTCTGATGCCTGTCCTTTTCTTTTTCTTTGCGTTTCTTGTGAATTCTGGTAGTTGGATGGCTATCCAATGACATTGTATAATTAAATCTTCTGCCAAAATGGTGTAAAGCAAAATCGTTCAGAGGCTTAATAGTGCGTTGATTAAATCTAGCACAAAACTGACAACTAGGAACGTCGTGGTCAGGGCCTAGGCAAGGAATACAGTAAGAATGAAAGTCCTTATGAGGCATTTGCTTCCCACAAGAAATACAATTATTAACTTTTTCTGACATCGGTCTGGAGCAAGAAAAAAGTTTTCCCAACAGGGTACTTGGCTTTTAATGAAGACTTCAGATCTGAAAATCAAACACGAAAACCTCAGGAGTCGGCCGACCGGCACTTGCGAACTGCTTATGCTTCGGGCACCGTGCGGCAAGAAAGACTGAAGAAAATGGCGTCGGCTACATCTTTTATACCCCTGGCGCACTGACGTCAGGGAAGACGTGACCGCAACTGACGCCGGACCTAGACTTTGGAATTCAGGCTGACTGCGGGTAGCCTGCCAGCAGGATAACCCAAGTATAATGACTGCAACAGTGAAACACGAAGAACACAGAATCATGCTGTAAAGGTGCATCTAGCAATTTAGCTTTAACATGATCAGGCAAATTTTGTTCCTTTAACCAGGCATGCCTCCTAATCACAGAGCCAGTAACTGCGGCCCTGCAGGAGGCCTCTAAAGAATCAAAACCACATTGTAAAGTATGCTTTCCAACTTGTTCAGCTGCATGCAATAATTCATGCAATTCTTTATTCTCTGCACTCATCATTTTGTTTCAGCAATCCCATAACATGCTGTTGGTACTTAAGCATATGAAATTGACAGTTTAAGGCCCTGACTGCCAAGGTTGCAGATGTATAAACCTTTTTTCCCCGATCTGTCCAGTGCCCTTGAATCTCTGTCAGAGGGGGTAGGATTTTTTGCTGTTGAGGCCTTAACTCCTTTTGCACCCTGTGAAATAGTTTCAGGATCAGCAGCAGGGTTTTTAAATAAAAATGTATGAGTCAGGGACCCTGTAATATCTGTCAGCCTTACTGGGAGCCGGAGGTAAAGAGTCAGGGGTCAAGCTGGACTCCGAAAACACGTCATCCACAATGTCTAAAAAAAGGGGGAATGGCCAAAGGCTTGTGCTGAGGGAGAAGGAAATCCCTGAGCCTCTTGATTCTGAGAAGTCTTCACTCTCCCAGTGAAAATGCTCCCTCAAAGTATGCAAGGTTTCTCCAAATGAATAATCCTCAGGAGGAGATGCCGATGGAATAGACCCCTTAGCATCAGAATCCTCATAGGGAGGTAAAGATAATTCCTGATCAGAAGAGGAATCAGAAGAAATAGAAACATGACCTGAAGATTCATAATCAGTGTCTTGCCTAGGCCTCTTATCTGGAGGGGGATGGGTACCCCTGATCAAGGTAATAAGGCCTTCAGCCTTTTTGAAGATCTGTTTTTTAGGCATAGAGGCCTGTGCACATGGCTCATGGGTCGGTATTTTAGTTTTAGAAGTTGCTTTTGCCTTTGATTTTGCAGCTGTTGTCAGTTTGATATACAAATGTTGACTTCTGAATACACCCTCAGAAGCCGGTGCTTGCTCAGTGGCTCCGGACCCATCAGAGGGAGATCCGTCGGTCCAATACCTTGAGTATCTTGTGGTATGCCTTACTCCACATGGGTGTCAGTAGAGGCCTGCGACTCAAAGGTAGTGGGCATCAGGGACTGCGAAAGTGCCTCACGGAGTACCGGCAAACCGGCAAATGGCTTAGGAGAAGCTTCGTCGTCTGTTTTGGATCTCTACTGCCTTTCTCTGTCCTTTTCTTTGCATTTTTTTATGTACTCCAGTAGTCTGATTGCTATCAGACGACAATTCTGGGTAGTTAAATCTGTTTCCAAAATACTTTGATGCAAAAATATACAGATGCTTAATAGTGCGTTGGTTAAATCTAGCACAAAACTGACAGCCAGACACGTTGTGATCAGGGCCTAGGCAAGGAATACAGTATAAATGGAAATCCTTATGAGGTGTTTGCTTTCCACAAGTAATACAATTAACTTTTTCTGACATTGGTAAAAAGCAAGAAAAAAAAGTTTCCCTAACGGGGTACTTAGCTTTAGTGAAGACTTTGGTTCTGAAACTCAAACTCGAATATTTCAGTAGTTGGCCGACCGGCACTTGCGAAATGTTTCTGCTTCGGGCACAGTGCGGCAAGAAAGACTAAAGAAAATGGTGTCGGCTGCATGTTTTATACCCCTGATGACCTGACGTCATGGAAGAGAAGACAGCAACTGACGCAGGACCCAAGACTTTGGAATTCAGGCCGACTGAGGGCAACCTGCCAACAGATTACCCAAATGTAATGACTGCAACAGTGAAACACGAAGAACATTTCCAAAAACTGCTGTGAAAGCCCCCCCATTCATGCAGCTGTATTAACCTCTGAGAATAGCCTGGTAGACTCCTAGCCCAGCTGAAGAACTACCTAATGCATCACACTATACAGTACTAAGCAGTCCATTCTTTTAGACAGAAAAGTGGCTGCCGATATTCAGGCATTTTTTTTTTTTTTTTTTTTTTAAACTGGATAAACTACACTGAACAGGAAGAACTGTAAACAATAGTTCAGAAAAATGAAAAGTACAAAAGAGTATCCAAGTACAATAGTTATAAAATGAAGTTACTCTGAGTTGTGTAATTAACTAGCATTAAGCAAGATAAAAAGTACATTTCCAAAACTATATTATTCTGCATTTCCAGTCAAGACAACAGTGCAAGTTGCACTTTGAGTTTTTCTTCCCCCTCCCGACTTTCTATAAAGTTATTACAAAAACTAGATTTGGGTTCATTTAATTTGAGGACTCTGATATAGCTCTTAAAAAGACCAATTAAAATCTAGTAAATCCTGTAAATCAAAATGTAACCAATTCTGATTCACCAACTGATGGGGTACCATGAATACTCTGATGGCTTTACCTTCTCAGAACATGCTGAATACTAGGCAAGAACAGGACCTCAAGATACAGCATAACTGGATGATATCTGCAAAAAATAATGTCAGCTCCATCCTTTTACATGGACAGAACAGACAAACGTATTATGAAAGTCGAAGGGACCTACTCTTTACATCTGGATCATCTCCAAGAGGTGGATAACAGTTTAATATTCGTTGACCACCATTTAGCAAAGATGGAAACCTGTAAGGAATTGCTGTAGGCCAAGATTTGGAAGACAGCAGCCAAAGGAAAAATATCCATTCATCAGGTATCATCAAAAATGAGGGGAAAGGAGATTGTGTTTCATATCTTAAAAGGACTCTGAATGGACAGGAATATCCACCAGTGAGATCCTAGTGGAAAACAGTGTTTCATATCTTAAAAGGACTCTGAATGGACAGGAATATCCACCAGTGAGATCCTAGTGGAAACAGCTCACTGGGTCAGTTTACCACAAATCTCCCGAGCCAGAATACTACAGCTGATTCTGGTGAGACTGGCCACACTGTGGTCTGCAGAAAAAAATGCTATGAATTAACAACTGCATTGCAGACTCACAGGAGAAGATTAAACTTCGCAAGCAGAAATCACTGGACATAAAAGTTTCATCTACCCAGCAATACTGAAAGTTTTCTTACTGAGTGTAGCTTCATTTTTTATGCTACCAGAAGAAACAGTGGACATGAAGAGATATTCTACAGCGAGCAGCTCCTTCAAAACATTGTCAGGATTGGGACTCAAAAGACCATTGCTTCCTTCTTCAAGATAAACAAATACCTGTGGAGTCATTTGACCTTTTTCAGAGGAACACAAAGATTTCAGAGGAACACAAAGATTTCAGAGGAACACAAAGATTAGGTAAAGAGCTGCCTCAAAAGCTACAAAATCCACGAATGCCAATCTGCAGTGATGGACTTTTACTTTATTCATCCCTCTTCCAATATTTAATGGATCAGGTCTTGTGAACAAAAGTAAATGCAAACTTACGCGTTTTTTCTCTGTCTATGAAAAGGGGGAGAGCTGAAGGGTTGGTTTCACTTGTTATGCTGATCTTCGCTTTTATTGAATGGTTTTTTGATACGAGTGGGTGATCAACTTTGATTAGTGCACATTCTTTTTAACTGGCTTGCAAGCTTGTTTTTTTACTGTTTAGTACCTTAATGGACATGCACTTTCCAACTTGCTAATTCTTACCATATTTGAGCTAGAGAAATTCTTGGAGTGGATACCACTTTGGTGACTCAATTATACTGGTGTGTACGCCAGCTATGTAAAAGCACTTTTGTTTAATGGGGGTATCCAGTGCATGATACTTTGTTCAATCCTTTTATATGCTGCTACACTAAGACAGTAGTGAAGGAGTTTGCCAATATTTACGTATTTTTAGTGACTGGATAATGAAAGCATGGGAAGCATTTTATTTTCACTCACCATGCACCAAGAAGTTGTACTGTGATAAAAACAGTGTGATACATAACCAATTCACAATTGTCATTTTAATCGCCTGTCTGTGATTTTAGTCATTTTCTTCTCTTAAGTTTTCTTCCACTGGTATGTTGTTCAGTATTTTCCATACTATGCTTAATGGAGCCTTGCTTAAAAAGATGAATAGACAGTATAGATTATACTAATACAATAAAATAACCTTAACATTTCTGATTTGCAAGAACTGTACTGGTTTCATGTTTTACTGAAATAACTAGCAGAGTTGTACTTTTAGTGACTATTACTACCTTACAGACTATTTCACAAGGTTTATATATTTGTTTCAGGGTGGGGAAGAGTACTAGTAAGGATTTCTTTTTTCTTAGGTTTTTATTTCTATTGGAGTACCTGTGTTAATGTAACACAAATGAGATAATGAATATGTTTAGGAAATGGCCTGTATTCCAGCAGGGATTCACTCTATGGTGTGGAGACTGTAAACAAAAGTTATTTACTTACAATAAAGCTACATACTGGTCGCTCTCCATCCATCTCATCAGTTGGGTTATCCATTTCAAGACAGATCTAAGCCAGCAATATCTTCAGAGCTTCTCCAGCAAGCACATGAGCTCCTCTCTCCTACAGTGCTCTACTCTAATGCACCTGCTCATAAATAAGCTGCAAATTACTACAGCACTCAACTTTCCTCACTTTTCTAGAGGAAAGCAGTTTTTATTACTTAATAAATAAGCACCTATCCAGGCATGTCTAAGGGTCACCTCCTGGTGATTTTTCCTGTCTACCTGATGAATCTAGGCATCTTGGGGCAATGCAGCAATTGCCTCATGTATACAGACAACCCTCTCCTCCTACCATCAAACACTTCAACCTTTGAGAGATGCACTTATATAGCCAAACTGGAAGCAAAGCTCTCTTCACCCAAGACTGGACTAGACCGTCAAGAGAAGGTAAACACTTGCACCACACCACACTCACAGTCCCTCAAAACCTACACCACCAAAACACACACAGAAACACAAAACACACACCTACATTCGCGGAGGCTCTCAATAAAAACCTGCCCAAGCATCAGGGACCTCCAAAGCAGAAACACAAGTAAACTCCACTCCCCAACAACACCCAAATGACACAGCCCACAAACTCAGTGCGCCACTCAAACACAGCCCATAAGGCATAACATACCCAACACTCTAGTCATAGGTGACTCTATAGTCAGGCACACTGATGTTCCACTCACCAGGCTAAACAAGGAGAAAGTTTCTGTCAGGTGCCAGGATCCACCACATAACGTATGCACTCAGGTCACGCCACAAGTACAAATATGACAGTCATTGTCCATGTTGGTGTGAATGACCTGAGACGTACTTCCCTGGACTACATGAAGAGACATGGATGAGCTCTTCGATCTTGTAGACCAGGCAGGTATGACCATAGCCCTGAGTAGCATTCTGCCATCACCCAGAATGATACCACAATACAAGGACAAAATGATTGACTTCAACAATTGGCTAAGCTTCTGGTGTCATTCTAAGGGGATCCAGTATTTGTCTGCCTGGGACGACATGATCGACAGACCACGATGCTTTGCCAGAGATCACCTGCACCTGTCGCCCTTAGGATTCCGGATACTGCTACCCCCTATAGTGCCTTTTTTAGGCAAGGTTCAAATGACAAATTCACCACCGTAACACGTACAAGCAAGCAGAATCCGAGGGTAATGCTACTCAATGCTAGAAGTCTAAACCTCAAAATGCACTCACTCCAGGCACTCCTTAAAATCGAGATCAACATCTGTGCAGTGACAGAGACCTGGTTCAAAGCTCCAGAGAGCACCCCTGCATTACCAGGCAACAATTCATACCACACCTTTCGGCCACCTAACTCGGAACAAAACACTGAAGGTGGAGGAGTGTTCATATTCATTAAGGCTAGCCACACCTCCAGGCTAGTTGCACAGCATAATGCATCCGAGATTATCCAAGTGCAACTAACTCTGGGCAAGACCGCAATCTAAATTGTAGCTTGCTACAGACCCCCCCCCCACTATGCCCCAGGATTCCTATTCCTCACTTTTTGATACACTGGAAAGTATTAGGGTACAACCCAACACCCTAATAATGGGCGATTTCAACTACCCCACCATTAACTGGGAAAACTAGTCACGTACCAACTCTTTTGCTCAATGTTTCTGGAATTTATAAATTCCAACACCTTGGATCAACTTATTCACACCCCCACCAGGGGCAGCAATATCCTAGACCTGGTCATTACCAACATGGGCAACCAGTGTTCCACACCAGAGGTCAATTCCTCGTTGGTCAGATTCGACCACAAGCTAATCACCCTAGACATCCACATCCTGCCCCCACCTCCAATTAGGGAACCCACCGTAAAAAACTTCTCCAAAGCCAACTTCTTAAGACAGAAGTGGCAAACTTCATGACACCCATGCAGACTGACAGAGGTACGACTGCTGAATCCTACACAGATGCACTTAATAAGCACTTACACGAGTGATGGATCATGCTAGCCCTAATAGAACCAAGATGCTATCCTCCAAAAAGAGGAAGCCAATCTGGTGGTCCTCTGCCATAAACAAACTCTACAACAGAAGAAAGAAACTTTTTTTTTATTTTTTTTACTTGCAACAGAGTAAAGCCCCATGACTGGCGGAACTCCCTGGTCAACATCAGTAAGAAGATGAGATACCTCATAAAATTCTCCAAAGCTAGTTCCGAAAACAAAATTGCCACTGACTCTAAAGACAACCAGAAAGCATTCTATAGCTATGTCACGAATCTCAATGGCAACACTCAGATCTGCTCTGAGTTACAGCACAATGGCAGTAAATATACAGAACCAACTGATATTGCCAACATCCTGGCAGATAGGTTCAGTGCTAACTTTACCCCCCTCACGTGCTAACTTTACACCCCTCACACCCCCCTAGAGGGCCCATCTCTATACCGGAAGAATGCAAAGTTCCTGTAATAACGGCTGCACAGGTAAAAAAAACACACTCTCCAAAGCCAAGAACACAGCATCCATGGGATTAGACAATATCCCAGGCTGCGTTCTACGCGAACTACAGAATGAACTGGCACTCTACCTAAGTACCATGTTCAATCATAGCCTCACCTCAGGCTTTGTGCCCACTGAATGGCGCACTGCGACGGTTATCCCACTCCACAAAGGGGGAGCCACGACGGACCCCGGGAACTTACGCCCCATTAGCCTGACTAGCCTGGTCTGCAAGGCCATGGAACGTATCATGGAACTCAAACAAAGACACTGGTAATCTCCAAACTCTGGATCCTACCCAGTTCGGGTATGTAAAAGGCAGATCATGTCTCCTAAACCTGATTGCCTTCTTTGAAGCAGTCACCAAAGCCACAGATGAGCGTAAGGTGGTTCACACAGCTTATCTAGATCTCGCCAAGGCTTTCAACACCATCCCCCACTCTGGAATTATAGATAAGCTCACTAAACTAGGTATAAATCCCACAAGATGGGTTGCCAACTGCCTCATGGACAGAACCCACACTGTGAAAGTAGCAGACTCCAAATCTGACTTCAGACCAGTGACAAGTGGAGTACCACAAGGTTCAGTCCTGGGTCCTCTTCCGTTCGTTATCTACTTCTCTTAAGTACAGGCAAACACAAAAGGTCTTTGGCTAACAAAGTTTGCAGATGACTGCAAACTAGGAGCCATAAATCGAAACTCCTAATGATGTGGACATGCTACAAAAGGGCCTCACTGAGACAGATGCTTGGTGTCAAAGCCATGGCCTGAAGTTCTAAGCCAAAAAGTGTACTGTCATCCCCTTTGGTAAAAACTCTGTACCCATGAACTACCACGTAAGTGGTAGTCTACTTAATGCCAAAAGTGTGATAAGAGACCTTGGGACACAGGTGTACAGTAATCTCTCCTTTAATAATCACATCGCCACAGTGGTCAGGAAATCCTTCTACGTGGCTCACTTCATCACAAAAGATTTCTCATTCAGAAAAAAAAAAAGTCATTGTTACCCTCTACTCATCACTCATTAGACCCATTATAGAGTACAATGCCCCTTTTGGTATGTACCTCACAAGACATCTACAACAACTGGAAAGGCCACAGAAATACCTCACAAAGAATATTACTGGCCTCAAACAGATGCCCTACGCAGACAGTCTCAAAAAACTCCAGCTTTACTCTGTCGCATATCGCTTACTCAGAGGCGATCTCTGCCTAACAAAGCTATGTCAAACCCAGAGCTGTTGGACATGCTCCACTTAAAGAAATCCCAATCCATCCGAGCTACACACTCTAGGGACCTAAACCTTGTCACCACAATAAACCGAACATGCTGGAGGGATAGATTCCTGTCCCAGAGACTTCCCATACTCTGGAGCAGACTACCTATGTCAAACAGAGCTCCTCATTAGCACTCAAGAAAAATCTTGATGACTGGATGGGAAATAGGAAATTCACCCCAAGGATCACTTTTGTGGCTCTGCTCGACAGGGGCATAGGAAAATAAATTCTTGGGTGGCGAAAGCCAGGGTACCTTTTTGGCTAGGCTTATATAGGCCCTAGGGTAATAGCCTAGTACCTACCTATGAATCTCTATGATGCACCATTTTGGGTCATGCATTACATTTCTGTTTTCTGTATAAAATGACTGTTTTGAACTTTATAACATTAGCATATTTGGAGATTTTCTTTTTTTTAACAATGTTAATATTTTTACATTTGATTATATTGAGCAGCTTAACTACTGCTAGGAAATTGTTAGGATACTCTCCTTGTTGTGCATGGAGTGCAGTTATTATGCTCAAATATCAGTTAAATGATATTCTGGTTCATAGCCAATATAGACTGAGAATTTATCTTAACAGCACTTAGAAGGGTGCTTAACAACTGTTAAGCAAACCCACATGCACTGTTAAAACTGACTGGTGCTAGCCACTAAGAGCTCACGGTGCTGGCTAGTAAATAGCAGCAGAGCACAAAAGTTAATTTCAACATTACTCTCACTAAAAAAGGTATTTGGGAACCAGCTGCCCGTCTTACACAGCCAATACTTAAAATGGGTTCCCAACTCTACATTACCATCTTTCAAAGCCAGCACAACACTATTTTTTTTTTTTTTGCTGTAGCTAGAAGTACATGGAGCAAACAAATTTCCATTTCCATTCACTACACAGAATTATGATCAGATCTCTGATTGTAACAATTGTGTTCTCGATATGGACGCCAAGATGAATTTCTTGGCATTCATATCTCGAACACATAAGCAAGTTATAAATCGGAAACCCATTCATAATCCTCTACAATGTATACAGGGTTATAATGAGGTACATAGGATACAGATGGGAAATACTCACAGGAATGTTCTTGAATTAATCAGTAACATGGATAGGCTTATTTCTCATAATGTGAATGGCTTCATCAACCCAGTCAAACAGGCTAGGATTTTTTTTATTTTATAGGTTCATAGGTTGGTACGGGGATATCTGTCCGAAGGCATACATTAGCCCAGCCACGTTGTGCGGTATTCACCGCCCCTTTAGTAGTTCCCTAGACCCTTGTACTAGCACAGCTAGTACCCTTGGCCCCTATCTAGTAGTGCTGTTGGTGTGATCCCCGGTGTGAACTTTGTTACCCATCCATTCATCAAGGTTCCTCTTGAAGAGGAATAGTGAGGGGCTCTGTCTTATGTAGATCTGGACCCTGTTCCATAGTAAGGGAAGTCTCTGCGAAGGGAATCTATCCCTCCAGCATACTCTATTCATTGTTGTGTTGAGGTTTACATCCCTAGAGCGTGTAGCTCAAGTAGATTTGGTTTTGCTAAGATGGAGCATGTTCAACAATTCTGAGTTGGACATGGCTCTGTACGTTAGACAGAGATCGCCTCTGAGAAAGCGGTATGCAATAGAGAACAGTCTTAGCTTTTTCAATTGTGCTGCATAGGGCAACTGTTTGAGGCCAGTAATCCTCTTGGTTAGGTACCTCTGTGGTCTCCAGCTGCTGGAGATGTCTAGCCAGGTACATTCCAATTGGTGCATTGTACTCAATAATGGGTCTGATGAGGGAAGAGTAGAGGGGCACCATTACATCCTTAGATCTTGATGCGAACCCTTTCGTGATCAGATGTGTCACATAGAAGGATTTTCTAACCACTTTGGCAACATGGTTATCAAAGGAAAGCTGACCATCTACTTGGGTCCCTAGATCCCTTATTTCTTCTTCAGATTTCAGGGGATTACCTCCTATGTTGCAGTTTGCGGGTACTCTGTTTATTCCAAAGGGGATTACTACATATTTTTTTGCATTTAGCTTGAGACCATGGCTTTGACACCATGCATCAGTCTCATTTAGGCCCTTCTGGAGGATCTCCATGTCGGCCGGAGACTATTATAGCACCCAGTTTGCAGTCGTCTGCAAACGTAGTCAGCCACAGCCCTTCCGTGCTTGCCTGCACTTCTGAGAAGTATATGCCAAACAGGAGGGGCCCCAGGACAGAGCCCTGAAGCACACCACTCGTTACTGGTCTGGATTCGGACATAGATCCCGCTACTCTTACTTATTTTAAAGAATATGTAGCTCTTTTTTCTATGTCTGCAAGAGACTCATTTATCTGCTAAACAGGTTGACAAGTTGGCTGGCTGGTAACCAATGCCAAGCTGTCACTAGCCTTACTGCTTGATAACATTTGGCTGGTGACTGCCCGATTCTAACATTATCTTTTTGTTGGTAAGTTGGCTGGCTAGGGCTAAGAGATTAGTTTTGCTTCCTGTGAAGGCAGTGGGAAGACAGGATTGGTTATCCCAATTCTGGAAGGTATCCTCTTTGAAACACTAGAATGACTGAATTATGAGCAGGGCAGATATGTCGCTCTGAAAGGGCTGTTGGGCAAATTCTTAATTAAAATATTGACATATTACACCACCCTCAGAACACAAAATGTGATGATGAATATGTTTAGGAAATGGCCTGTATTCCAGCAGGGATTCACTCTATGGTGTGGAGACTGCAAACAAAAGTTATTTACTTACACTAACGCTACATACTGCTCTCTCTCCATCCATCTCATCAGTTGGGTTATCCACTTCAAGACAGATCTAAGCCAGCAATATCTTCAGAGCTTCTCCAGCAAGCACATGAGCTCCTCTCTCCTACAGTGCTCTACTCTAATGCACCTGCTCATACTGACCTTGGCCTAAACCAGATGGGAGTAAAGGACTAAATTTGTAAGCAAGTCAAGGCTTCAGGTTGGTTCGTCATGATCTCCCATGGAACGGCGGGTGAGGTGTCAAGATACAGAGGAACAAGGATCTAGTACATAGCTTTATTGTTGGTGTGAACAACTTGAGACATACCTCCCTGGACTAGATGAAGAGAGACATGACTGAGCTCTCAGTATGTGCTCCAGGCAGGTATGACCCTAGCCCTAAGCAGCATTCTACCGTCACCAAGAATGATAGCACAATACCAACAAAAAATGTTTGACTTGAACAACTGGCTTAGTTTCTGGGGTCTTTCTAAGGGTATCCACCATCGGTCTGCCTCGAATGACATGGTTGACAGGCCATGATGCTTTGCCAGAGACTGCCTCCACCTGTCACCCCCAGGGTTCCAGATCTTGGTCAAAGCTCTTGCCTCCCCCACATTGTGCCTTTTTTAGGCCATGTCCCAAAGACAAATCTTCCAACATAAAAGATCTGTCAAAAGCAAATTGAAAATCATGCTGCTCAATGCTAAGAGCCTTAACCTGAAAATGCACTCACTGGAGGCTCTCCTCACACTGGAAGATGCAGATGTCTGTGCAGTCACAGAAACTTGGTTCAGAGCTGCAGAGAGCACCCCTGCCTTACCAGGCTATACCTCAATTCCACACTTTCTGACCCCAAAATGTGGCTGGAAACTCTAAGGGTTGTGGCGTCTCTATCTTCATTAAGGAAAGGCACACCTCCAGACTGGTTTATCAACACGACGCACTGGAATTACTTCAGTTGCAGCTGATAGTTGGCAAAACACCCATCCAAGTTATAGCCGGCTATAGACCCCCCACCATGTCGCAGGACACAGACACCTACCTGGACCTACTTGACTCCATAAAGGTAGCCCCTAACACCCTGATCCTTTGTGACTTCAACTACCCCACCATAGACTGGGTGAACTATTCCTGCACTAATGCACCTACCCAACGATTCTTTGTCTTAATCAATTCTAACGCACTAGATCAGCTGGTCTTATCCCCTACAAGGGGAGATAACATACTGGACTTGGTTCTCACCAACATGGGTGACCGCTGCACCACTCCCATATGTTCTTCCCTGGTGAGATCAGATCATTGGTCTGTCTCATTCGAAGTTTCTAACCCACCCAACCCTTCCCCAGCGGTAACCAAGCTAAAAATCTTCTCAAAAGTGGACTACAACCTCCTAAGGGAGAATATCAGCAGCTTCACACCACCGCCCCTCTCAGATGATCCAGACAACTATGCTTAACAGTATGCCAATGCAGTATACAAGCACCTGTACAACTGCATGGACTCAGCCACATCCAACAGAACTAAAATCTGCTCCTCAAGGAAACAAACCTGTCTGGTGGACATCTTCTATCAACAGGCTTTACAACAAAAGGAAGAAACTGTTGCCCAAGGGTAAAAAGGAACAAATTCCAAATCGGAAAAACTCCCTCTCCCTCAACAAGCAAATTAGTTCACTAGTGAAAACCTCCTAAGCCAATTATGAGTAGAAACTCTAGTCTCCAAAACAAAGGGAAACCACAAGTTCTTCTTCAGTTATGTTAGGAACCTCCATAGCAAACCCCAAGTTTGTTCTGAAATAGTACTTAATGATACCACTTACACTCATCCTACTGACTTGACCAACTTGTTGGCCGATTGCTTCACACCATTATTGCCCCCCAAAGGCCCAGTTGACATGCCCGATACTTGTACCACAGCAAGTGTTAAAGGCCCTATCCAAGGCAAAGAACACAGCTTCCATGGGACCTGATAGTATCCCAGGCTGCATTCTGCACGATCTCCAGCAAGAACTAGCTTTGCCATTGAGCATCCTATTCAACCACAGCCTAACTACAGGCTTCAGTCCAGCAGAGTAGAGAACTGCCATTGTCATCCCTTTGCACAAAGGTGGTGCCACTACTGACCCGGGAAACTATTGCCCCATTAGCTTGACAAGTCTGATCTGTAAAGTCATGGAGTGCATTATTATGGACTTCATAGACAAGGACATAAGCAATCTCCAAGCACTCAACCCCACCCAATTCTGATTTGTCAGTGGCAGATATTGCCTACTGAACCTAGGTGACTTCTTTGAGACAGTCATCAAGACCTTGGATAAGGGAAAGTCGGTACATACAGCTTACCTTGACCTGGCCAAGGCCTTTGACACAATCCCCCACTCGGCATCATTGAAAAGATAACAAAACTGGGTGTTAATCCCTATCTAGTCAAATGGGTGGCTAACTGGCTCACAGACAGGACCCACAAGGTCAAAATAGGTGCTGCCACCTCAGACAGCAAACCTGTCACTAGTGGTGTTCCCCAGGGATCTGTCCTGGGACCCCTACTGTTTGGCACATACTTCTCAGAGGTCCAGGCAAAGACAAAGGTCCTGTGGCTGACCAGGTTTGTGGATGACTGCAAGTTGGCTGCTGTCACTGACTCCCCAGTTGATGTTAACATAATGCAAGAGGGTCTCACAGCTAAAAATAACTGGTGCCAAAGTCATGGCCTTAAGTTAAATGCAAAAAAATGTATTGTAGTACCATTCGGCAAAAACATGGCTCCTACTCATTACCACATCAACGGCAACCCCCTATGCACACAACCTGTGGTGAGAGACCTGGGTACTCAGGTAGACAACAATCTCACATTTGACCATCATGTGGCAGCGGTGGTCAGAAAAGCCTTTTACTTGGTTCACCTCATAAGTAAAGGAACTGCATCCAGAAAAAAGGAGATTACCTCTCTATACTCCTCCCTTATTAGGCCTATAATTGAGTACAATGCCCAGTTTGGTATGTACCTCTCCACACACCTGCACAAACTGGAAAGGCCACAGAAATACCTCAGAGAATCCATGGCCTCCAGCACCTATCCTATGTTGACAGGCTTAAGTCACCATCACTCTACTCGGTATCATACAGATTGCTCAGAGGTGATCTGTCTCGCCTACAAGGCAATATCGAACCCTGCCCTACTAGAGATGCTCCATATCTGTAAGTCTAACTGCTCATGCATTACCTGCTCCATAAATCTAATATCAGACATCAAGAAAACCTGCTGGAGAGACAGGTTTGTCTCCCAGAGGCTTCCCCATCTCTGGAATAGATTTCCCATACATGTCAAACTAAGAACCTCACGGACTCTCTTCAAAACGCAACCTTGATGAGTGGATGGGAAACCATAAATTTGTCCCAGTGGTTCCACCTTTGTCCCTCACTGACGGGGGTGACAGGTGCAGACTGACGTTTCTTTTTTGGGGATAAACTGTTGGCTAGTCTTGTAAGGACCCCAGGGCCATTAGCCTAGTAACCTCCTATGATTATACTTAGTACATAACTTTCATATCCTACGTTGCCCTCTTGTCTGCCTCAACAGTTAGTCTCAACAGTTGGGATGGCATCCTCAGCTATCTGGGTAGCATCATGGCAAGATACCTTTGAATATGGTGGAAACAAAGGCTGCTCTGGATCTGGAAACAAGATCCAGCTTGTAAAGTTTAACAAAGGTATGACTGGTAAACTAAGTTGCCGCAGCACAGATGTCACTCATTGATGAAGCTTTAAAAAGAGAGAGTAGATGTGGAAAGTGATCTAGTGAAGTGTGCCCTTAGTTTTGTTAAAAAGGAAAGTCCCTTGAAAATATAAACAAAGGAAATGTAATTTGAAAGTCATCCAGACAAAGCGATTTTGGAAACTATGGATCCCATTTTGGCCTAAAAAAAGTTAAAAATAACTGGTCATCTTTTTGAAAGGGCTTTGTGCAGTGTTAAGCAAAATAAGCTGACAATGTACATCTAAGATATGTGAACTGTATTCCTCTTTGCTAGAATAATTACTAGAAAATGGAAATCAAAATCTAAATAAACTACATTAGAAGTAGTGAATACAGTAACAGAGATGAAACTGGAATTGAGATCTTTAGAAAAGGGTAGGAGCAAACTACATAGGTAAAATGGGAATTGTGGGAACAATACATACAGGGGAGGAATGAGGTTTAAAAGAAAAAAGACTTAAATAAGGTATGTAATGTCTGAATGAAAATGACTGGGTAGACTATATGATGCACAATGTTTGCAACTGGGAGTGTGTCAGTATGATTTGTAATGTAAAATACCTGCATCTAGGATTGTTTTGGTGTGGTTTGTTTTCACTTATATAAAGGTATGATTGCTTACGTTGTAAGTGATGGTTTAATCAAGATTTTTTTTAAACAAGAAAGGGCAGTAATTGAATTTACGGTTTAATAAAGATTTTTTTTTAAACAAGAAATGGCAGTAATTGAATTTACATAATGCTGCCTAAATTATATCATAGGCTCTAGGAAGTTACTAGTCTAATGGCCCTAGGGCCCTTATAAGCCTAGTAAAATTCTTACCCTCATTTCCACGATCAGCACCTACTGCCCCCAGTCCAACAGGGACACAGGCGGGACCCCTGGGGTGAACTTGTGGTCAACCATCCAATTATCCAGATTGTTTTGAGAGGTCCTCTGTTTGACATGAAGTGGAAGTCCGTTCCAAAAGTGTGATAACCTCTGGGAGACAAATCTGTCCCTTCAGCAGGTTTTATTAATGTCACATACCAGGTTAAGGTCTTTACAGCGAGTAACCTGTGTACTATTTGACTTTCAGATATGAAGCATTTCCAATAATGCCGGGTCAGACTGTCTTATATGCAAGGCAGAGATGACCTCCGAGTAGCCTGTATGAAATAGAACAAAGTGACAGTGATTTTAGAGGATTCCCATAGGACAGATGGTGAAGACCTTGAATTTTCCTTGTGAGGAACCTTTGTGGTTTCTCCAGTTGCTGCAGGTGTTTAGAAATGTACATACCAAAAGGGAGTTGCATGATATATAGCAATATATATGAAGTATAATTTTTTTAATGTTAATTTGTTAATACAGTTTGATTACTTTGTATAACTATAAATTTGCCTCTGTCACAAATAATTCAATTCAATAAAGGCGTTAAAAAAATTTGTACACAGGCCAAGTAGCAACCTCTAGAATACTTCTAAAACCTGACAGTTTCCAAAAAGCCACAGATGAAACCAAGTACCTGGTAAATTGGGCCTTGACCCTGCCTCTAACGGTTTTGTTAAGGTAAGTATAACAAAAATGTAATAGTCTTGGAAAACCATTTGGAAATAGTCTTGACAAAAGGTTGTCCCTTCTTAGTCACAATAAAGGAACAATTGATAGAACTAAATCTTTCAGATCTTTGTATCAAGATAGCACCCAAGTTGTCCGTAGACATCCAAGGTATGGAATATCCTAGCTACCTCATTTTTAGGCTCAGGAAAGAAATTAGAAAGATGAATGGTTTGTCTTAAAATAAACACAGATACCACTCTAGGCATAAGAGGAGGAGGATTAGTTCTCAAAGAAACCCTGTCCTTATGGAACATGAGATGGGGTTGACTCACCACAAGAGCCAGAAACCCTTCATGCAGAAGTCAGAGCAATCAGTCAAACTGTTTTTTTTACATTAAGAACCTTAGGTTAGCCAGAATAGCAGATTCATATACAGCAAATGTTAGCTTCTCTAACACAAAATTAAGATCCTAAGAAGGGGCCACCATTTTTCTTGGAGGCCTCTTGTGCAAAACTCCCTTCAAGAACATTTTGACATGAGAAAGCAAAGAAAGAGGAGGATCCATGGGCAGACATGCTGAAATGGCTGACAAATGCAACTTGACAGAAAAATTAGAAGGGGCATAGGGTAGTAACTCGCACAAATATTGTAAAACCAGAGAACAACTAGCCATGAATGGGTGCTGGATATATTGTTGGCACCAACTAGAAAACCTTTTCCATTTGCTAACATATGATTTTCTAGTTGCAGGCTTTCTTGCCTCCATTAGTACCTGCTGCATATCCTCAGTAAATGGGTGCCTAAAAGGAATTAAGACCATCATCCAGGCAGTCAAATGAAGATAATTGATATCGAAGTGCCCTCATCTTGGGTGAGTGGATCCAGTCTGTTTGGAAGCTTGTGAATTTCCCCTGGCCATTTCCAAAAGGAGAACCACGGTAGCCTTGGCCAGAAGGAAGTCACCACAATGATCTTGGGAGATTTTTTTCTGCATCTTCGGAAGTACCCTGGATATTACTGGAAATGACTGAAAAAACACAGGAACACTCCCTGTCCAAGGAAAATAAAAGGCATCTGTCTTCCAGGCCTTCTTGCCTGAAGTCCTGGAACAGAATCTTGCAAGTTGATTGTCCAGGCAGCAGGCAAATAGGTGTACTTGAAGAACTCCCCACAGATGGATCAAATCTTGAAGATCCCCTGATCTTGTTTTAATTCATGAAGGTCTACCCTGGTCCTGCTCAACTTGTCTGCCACACAATTTTGCTCTAAAGGAATACAAAAATGCCTATAGGGTGCGCTTGTGCTTTAAAGCTATATTACAAGCCACCATGGCTGGTCTGGAAAGGGGCTATGACCAGGTTCCCCTTGCTTGTTGATGTATCACATGCCTGTGGCATTGTCTATAACCACTCAGAGGCCATGGGGACTAAAGATGATTTAGTACTTGACTGCCTTGATCAGGATAAGCATCTCCTTGATATTTATGTACTTGCATCTGTCCTTCGACTCCCACACCCCCTGTACATTTTCCCTCCTGACACTGCTCCCCAAGCAAAGTCCAAAGAGTATGAGGTGAGGGACTGCTTTGGAGCAAGATAGGAGAAGGGAAAGCCTGGATTTAAGGATATTTGTCTCCACCAAAAGATTTCTCTTCTAAGTAACCCCAGCACTGGGATTTGAAAAGATAAAGGGTGTTGATGCTGGGAACAAAGACTTCAGATACCACTGTACTTTTCTCATGCTGGGTCTTGTCAGGGGTATTATGAGAATTGCAGATGCCATGAGACCCAAAAATCCTGAGGTACTCCCTTATAGTGATCGAAGTCGGAGTGGGAAAACCTTAGAAACAGATCTAAATAAAGAAAAGCTCTTTGAACAGGAGGTTTCTAGTTGATATCCCAGCAACACAATCCTGTGTGGTGGAGTCAAGAAAGACTTTTGAATATTTTCTTGGAATCCCACCTTGTGCAACAGATCTCTCACCAAAGAAAGAAATTCCTGACAATATGAAAAAGACTGCAAAGATAAGCAAGTTGTCAAAACATGGAAAAACATTTATTTATTTTTATTTATTTATTTTACATTTGTTGACCGGGCTAGTCTGGCTGGAGACATGTCCATTTTCAGCAGAGGCCCGAGGAGAAAAATAGAAGTTATGTTCTTACCATAACGTTCCATGTTAGTTGTCTTCTTCTCGCCTTCTTCTTGCTGGATGGGTTCGGAGCCGACCTCGGCTCCGACTCGGCCACTCTAAAAGCTCGAGAGTTGGTTCCACCGGCTCGAGGCTCCCCTTATATCCCACAATGCTAGGCGAGAGTTACCTCAGATCTCGTTTGTAAGCTAACCCCAGCTTATAATAGTAACAGAATAACTATAACAGAGTCCACCTCTAACAACAGGGAGAAAGAAGGGTGACCTACATCCTGATTCAGGAAATATGCAAAGCAGCATATGTCTAAGTAAAGAGGTGGTAGAAAGAGAGGTCACAATCACAACTCCTCTAGGTCTGTCCAGGCCAGGGGGAAGGAGGTGGGGCCTTAGAAGAAGGCGAGAAGACAACTAACATGGAACGTTATGGTAAGAACATAACTTCTATATGTTAAGTTGTCTATCTCGCCTTCATTCTTGCTGGATGGGACCGCGTCCCTAGCACCTTGTCCCGGGTGGCCTAACGGAACAGACTCCTGAGAACAGTGGAACCAAAGTTAGCTCTATGCCTAGAAGCTAAATCCAACTTATAATGAGAAATGAAAGTGTGAGGAGTAGCCCATGTAGCCGCTGCACAAATGGTGTCAATAGGCAGTCTGTCTTGGAAGGCTATGGAAGTAGCCAAAGCTCTGGTGGAATGGGCCTTAGGTTTGTTAGGTAGCTTTTGGTGTCTAATTTCATAAACAAGGGAAATCAGAGATGTTAGCCATCTAGATAATGATACCTTTGAAAATGAAAGTCCCTTCCTGCCTTCTGCATAGGAGACAAACAGTTGGTCAGATTTTCTGAATTGTTTTGTTCTATCCAAATAGTACCTTAACTGACGAACATCTAGCCAGTGTAATTTTTGTTCAGACCTATTGGAATATTCTGGAAAAAACACAGGGAGGTCAATGCTTTGATTTAGATTAGACGTAGAGGCTACCTTAGGCAAAAAGGATGGGTTGGTTCGTAAGGATACCCTGTCCTTATGGAACAAGAGATAAGGAGGTCGACAACCGAGTGCATGAAGTTCCGAAACTCTTCTAGCTGAAGTAATTGCTACCAGAAAAAGAGTTTTCCATGATAGCAATTTTAAAGAACAGGAAGCTGCAGGTTCGAAAGGGGGAAGAATCAAAGTAGTAAGAACTAAATCTAGGTCCCAAGGAGAAGGAGGATTTCTTATAGGAGGTCTGAGAAGAAAAACTCCTTTCAAAAAGGCTTTGCAAAGCTTGTGGGACATTAAGGCAGACTCAGAAATACCCACATGAAAGTTAGAAATAGCTGCCAATTGAACTTTAAGAGTAGAAGGAGATGAACCTGCATGGAAGAGTTCAGCTAGAAAATCAAGGACTATTTGGATGGAAGCAGTGAAAGGATCTATGTCCCTTCCTTGAGCCCAATATGTGAAGCATTTCCACTTACTCAAATAAATCTTCCGAGTGGAAGATTTATGGGAAGCTATCAAAATATCTCGAGCAATTGAGATAATTGAGGAAGCCTGGCTAAGGTTGGAACTGGAGGAACCAAGCAGTGAGGTTCAGAGAGGGGAGGGAGCGATGTAACTGACCCGACTGATGGATCAAAAGATCTGGAACTAGGTCCAGATGCCAAGGTCGCTCCAATAGGAATTGATGTAGAAAGGGGAACCACACCTGTCGAGGCCAGTAAGGAGCAATGAGGATCAAGGAGGCCTTCTGAGCGATAGCTTTCTGTATCACTTGAGAGATTAGTGGGAAGGGGGGAAATGCATACAGTAGTCCCCGGGGCCAAACTTGGACTAGAGCGTCTCTGCTGGGTTGGCCTGGTAAAGGGAATAGAGTGAAATAATCTCTGCACTTGCTGTTTTGGGGAGTAGCAAAAAGATCGCAGCAAGGCTGACCCCACTTGAGGAAAATTTCTCACAACAGAGTCTTTCAGAGACCACTCGTGAGGCATGAGGATAGCTCTGCTCAACTTGTCCGCGATTTGATTGGACTTCCCAGGGATGTGCGTTGCTATCAGAAAACGCTGAGAAGAAGTCGCCCATTGCCACAATCTGAGTGCTTCTCGACACAGGGGGTAGGACCTGGTTCCGCCTTGTTTGTTGATGTACCACACTACAGACATATTGTCTGTTTGGATTGCAATCGTTCCCAAGGGAAGAGAGTCTTGAAGGGCTTGCAACGCTAAAAGCACTGCTCTCATCTCCAGAACATTTATGTGCAAGTGGCATTCATTTGGTTGCCATGTGCCCTGGACCGTCCTGCCCTGATAATGCCCCCCCCCACCCGATCAGGGAGGCATCCGTTGTCAGAGTAGCAACCGGGGGGTGGAACAAAGGGTCTTCCCAACAAGAGCTGAGGGGAAGACATCCACCACATGAGATGATTTCTGCACGCCTGCGTGATCACAATGGTGTGGGACATTGGAAGTTGCTGGTATGACCATTGTGTAAATAGCATCCATTGAAGGATCCGCATGTGGAATCTGGCCAATGGAAGCAGAGGTATGGCCGCCGCCATAATTCCCAACACCTTCAGAACTAACCTGGCTTTGATTCTGTTGTTGTTGAAAAGGAGTGAGACCAGTTTGTGTATGTCTGTTATTCTCTGATCTGTTAGTCTCGCAGACATGTCTACTGTGTCTAGATTTGCGCCTATGAAGGTAATAATACGACAAGGCGACAAAACAGACTTTTCGCAATTTATTGAAATGCCTAACTTTTGACAAATGCGAAAGGTGTAATCCCTGGCCATCAGAAGGAGATGCTTGGTGGGAGCTGTGAGGAGCCAGTCGTCCAAATATGGAAACACCTGGAATCCTTGTCGTCTCAGGTGAGAAGCTACCACTGCCATGCATTTGGTAAACACCCGGGGGGCAGTGGTGAGACCAAAGGGCAAGGCCCTGAACTGAAAATGACTGGTTCCCAGCCTGAAGCGGAGGAATCTTCTGGAGTGTCTGTTCATTTTTATGTGATAGTACGCATCCTGAAGGTCTATAGAGCACATCCAGTTTCCTTTTCCCAATAGGGAAGGATAGATTGCAGCGTGACCATCCGAAATCTTGTTTTCTTGACTGATCTGTTCAAGATACTGAGATCCAAAATTGGTCTCCAGTCCCCTGTTTTCTTTGGAACTAAAAGAACCTTGAGTAGATTCCGGATCCTTGCTGGTCTGCTGGAACTGGCTGAATTGCTCTTTTGCAAGCAGTTTTGAAATTTCCAAAACCGCTAGATCCCTTTGAGCGGGTGGAACATCTGGAAGGGATTTTTTGATTGGTTCGAATGCGAAGAAAGGGGATAGAATAGCCTTGAAAATGACGGACTGTACCCATTTGTCTTGAGTCAGGGATAGCCAGGCTTCTGGGTACAGTGACAATCTTCCCCGACTGCCTCCGAAGGTGGGCAGTCGGGCAACACCAGGGATGCTGAAAGGGCTTATCAGAGAAGGCTTCGATTGCCCTGGTTCTGCGGAGCCCCCTGCCTCGAGGCGGCGTCTACCATTGTTATTCCGCCTCTGCCTCTGGCGGGAAGCGACTTTGTCGTCAGGTGAAGTCCCTTGAGATTGTTTACGGAACCACATTTTCCCACTTTTCTGGCCTTTGGGGTAAGGCCTAGAAGGAGTAGAAAAAGCGGACTCCGGCGGCAGAAAGAGTCTTGCCATCAGTCTCGCACCTAGTCAAGGTTTCTTTCACTTGAGGACCAAAGAGATGATCCATCAAGCGGGGAGTTAGTGAAAGACGTCTTGAAGGGGTCCGCAAAATTGCATAGCCGCATCCAGGCATGCCTACGTAAGGCCACACCTGTCCCTGCGGCCCTGCTCGCTCCATCAGCCGCATAAGAAAGGAAGCGCATGGAGGAGTTGGCTATGGAGTTAAGGGTAGCCAGCTGAGTGTTCATCTTATCTTGAAAACCCGCAGCTGTAGGGTCCTTCAACATGTCACTCGCTTCTTTAATCAAGTCCCTTTGAAGGCAGTGAAATGGCACAGGTAGTTCAGCGAACGCATAGTAAATGTCGCTGACGAGAACATCCGCTTTCCGTACCTGTCCATGGACCTAGATTCCTTGTTAGGTGGATGGACAGGTACTGAAGGATCAGCTAGTTCCTTCTTAGTGGCAGCAGCTACCACCATAGCATCCACAGAAACTCCTTTTGTCAAGAACTGTTTGTCTGCTGGTGCCGTTATGAATTTTGAGGGTCTCCTGGGAGTGGGGTCCAGTGAATCAGGAGCCGTCCATGCCTTTTTAGCTACCACCTGCATGAGGGGGTCAAGGGGAGACACCCAGGAGGTGGAAGGGCGAGAGCCAAACGCCTCAAGGTACACAGATTCATCCTCCGAAGGGTTGAGGGCTGGCCAATTTCCCTCTGTTTGAGGATTTCGAGAATGTCTGCAAAGAGACATCTTCAGTAGGGAGCAGGGGAACCCTCGGAATCCTCTAAATCTGTGTCAGATGTAATGGACTCAGGTGAGTCAATGTGTTTCCTCTTACACTTCCTCTTCCGAGGGGGCTCTTCTGCCAAATCAGGAGAGGCCTCGGAAGAGGATGATATCCCACAGGGGTTCCTGAGGAGCTGGCTCTCTGCGGTCCGGGATGAGGGAGTGAGTCGACTTGACCTGAGGCACCGTGAGGGGAGGCGGATGGAGCCGACTGTGGAGTAGAGCCAGGCTCTAACACACTCCGCATGACCTCGAACGCACCCCTGTCAGGCAGAGCCAGAGGTCCCCGCTCCGAGAAGCTGAGAACCTCCCTCGGCACCGACAGTGATGGCTCCGAGGCCGATGTCGGAGCCGAACTCACCAGCGCCGAAGCTCCGAGAGGAAGAGCGGGGTCGGACAAGGGTCCGATGCCACTCACCCCCTCAATACAGTGAGGATTCCTAAATTCATATTCTTTACAAGACAAGAATATTAAAGTTGGAGAGAGAGAGAGAATAGTGACTCGCCCAAGAGTCTATATAATATGTACAGTATTAATAATGATAAACATTTAGTACCAGGGCACTAGTTATAAAGAAACAGTTAGCACATCAGGGAGCAGGATAAGGTTTAAATAAATGGAGAGATGACTGGTTGCAGTAATATATCAAGTAGAATGAAAAAAGGGATGATGTAGGAAAGTAAATGCAAGTGACATTCAAGGTGAGCTACAGAGGAGGGGTAGTACTAGTGATAGAGACAAGTAGAAGAGTAAAGGACAGAACTGTAAAGAGAATTGGATGCGGAGGTCAGTCAGGATTAGAGCAAGGGCATAGCCAGTGAGATTTGAAATAGTTCTTTAGTTGTTTCTTGAAAAGTTGTGGAGAGCCTAGAGTGGTCAGTTCTGTGGGAAGTTTATTCCAGTATGAGCCAACACTATTTGTAAACAAGGAGTCACCAGCTTTATTGTGCGATTTGAAAGTAGCAACTAGTAGTTTGTTAGCTGAGCGGAGGGAAGTAAGATTCCTGTAAGGGGCAATAAGGTTATTAAGTATGGGAGTATTAGTAGGGTAATGGAGAATTTTATAGGTGATAACTAGTTGATGTAGGAGAAAAAGATTTTGGAGTTTGACCCAGTCAAGCTTTTTGAGATTAACACAGTGATGGGTTTGAAATGGGGAACCTGTGGCAAACCTGGCAATGCTATGGTAGGCTGTGGCAAGTTTCTGAAGGTTAGATTTTGAAAGGTTTATGAGAGAAGCATACAATAATGTAGAGATGAGATGAGTTTGGGCTAGAGACACCCTGGTGGTAGGTGTAAGAAAGGGCTTAAGTCTATAGAGGACACCTATCTTTTTATTAACTGTTTTGATGGTTAGGTCAATGTGGCAATCAAAGTTTAGTTGATTATCTATTGTAAAGCCTAGAAGTTTAGTGGAAGAATCAGGTGTAATGATAGTGCCATTATTAGACACAATAGAAAAGGAGAAAGGGGCAGACTTGAGGGTTGGGGAGAAGAGTAATAATTTGTTTTTTTTGGAAATCAGGAGGAGACAGATATGTTGCAACCATTTTTCTGCTACTGTAAAGACTTTTTGGGTGATAGAATGAAGTTCAGCTGGAGAAACAGCAGAACAGATGAGAGTTGAATCATCTGCATACTGAATACATGTGGATGTTGGGAGTGAAGTAGACAGGTTATTTATAAATATGGAAAAGAGAAGGGGACCTAAGATGGAACCTTGACTGACACCGATAGTGACTGGGAGCTGAGAGGATAGATGGCTGTCCCAAAGGACTGCTTGTTTTCTATCTTTCAAATAAGAGTCAAACCAGTGCAATGCTGAAGAGTTAAGTGACAGATTTCAGAGTGTATAGCAAAAGTTGATGGTTCACCATATCAAAGGCTTTAGAGAGGTCAAGAAATAAAGCAGAGGAAAATTGGTTGTTATTGCGATTTTTGTTGATAGTATCTGTGAAGGAGTGAAGTGCAGTGGAAGTACTATGGAAAGGTCTAAAACCATGTTGGGAATCTGCAAGTAGGATATTATTTAAAAGATGGTATAAGCGTTGTTGGTGTATACAACGTTCCATAATTTTAGATAGAGGTGATAGTAAGGCTATAGGACGGAAATTAGAAAGTTCATTAGTGTTACCTCCTTTATGCAGGGGAATGATATGGGAGACCTTCCAAAGGGAAGGAATAGTTGATTCGGTTATACTTCTGTTAATTAAGATAGAGACTGGGTATGCTAGTTCTGCTGCGGCTAGCTTCATATATTCAGCTGGTAGGTGGTCAGCTGAAGGGGTGCATGGTTTAAGTTTTGAGAGTAACTTGCGTATATGAGTAACTTGCGTACATGTCGCACAGTCTACTCAAAACATGGTTACCCTGTTGCCTGCAATGATCTATAACTGCAGCTAGACACTTAGTAAACACTTAGTGCAGTAGATAGTCCAAAGGGTAAGGCTGAGAATGAATAATGTGATGCACAGAAAACCTTAAACATCTTAAGTCTGGATGAATAAGGATGTGATAAGAATCTTTTAATTCTAGTGTTCCCAAGAAACTTGCAGAGGAAGAAGAGGTAACCGGTTTTGAAGTGACAATTTTGAATTTGGGTACTATCACAAACAGGTTTAGGAAAAAAAGATTAAGAACTGGTCTTCAAGTATTTCTTTTTTGGCACTAGGAACACACTAATAAAAATCCTTCTTCACCTGGGGAAGGATGAACTGGGTCTAACATGCCTTGGGACAGCATGTGATAAAAAACAGGTGTAAACAAAATAGGCTGAGCTGGAGGATAAAGAATAACCCTCTGGAAAGGAAATATTTCCTCCCACTACCATATATAGCCTCTAATGATTTTCAGAACCCATTTGTTAGAAACAAACTGCTGCCAAAGAGAAAAATGGATATTAAGACTTTCTGGAAAAAAAAGGGGCCAGAAGGTTTCTTGACCAATCATTTACACTTGGACTGTCCTTGGTTTGGGAGGTTCAAGATTTGCTTTTGGAGCCCACTTGCCATTTATACTTGAACATCGTTTCTTTACCTGAATTTGGTTCAGACCTTGTTTTTTTTTTTTCTTTGCAAACTGGATGAGGAGTTAGAAAATCTCTTGGACGATTTGAAAAAGGAGGGCTGAAAAAGCTTACAGACTCCCTGGATCAGCACTGCAGCAGAGGGAGCACACATTAAATCTCTATCCAAGAGAGAAT
>NC_056741.1:1115282029-1115289529 GCF_019279795.1 Protopterus annectens
GCATCTGTAAGCTGTACTTTTCCAGGGCTATGAGCTTGCAGGACATTCTGTGAAACATTTGCTCTATGACAAAAATTTGCTATTATATTTCTCTTCATTGGACGAAGACATACCTCAAGGTTTTAGTACATTGAAGCATTTGAGGGAATTGTCGAGTAGATAATTAAATTTTGTCAAGTCACAAGCATTTAAGTTAAATTACTCAGTATTCATTGATTTTCCATTTTTGGTTAAACTGAAACAATGTTACATATTAGGCATAGATTTGGTATTTCATTATCGCAAACTATGGGTTTAATCTAAGACGACATACGTAGTCAGGTAAAACAATTTACTGGATTTAAACCAAAGGGTACAAGCAACTTCATGGTTTTTACTTCCATTATCCCCTTTGGTAAAAACTCTGTACCCATGAACTAACACATAGGCAGCAATCTACTTAACACTGAATGCGTGACAAGAGACCTTGGGACCCAGGTGGACAGTAGTCTCTCCTTTGATAGTCACATCGCCACAATAGTCAGGAAGTCCTTCTACGTGGCAAACCTCATCATAAAAGGGTTCTCGTCCTGGAGGAAAAAAAAAAAAAAAAAAAAAACAAGAGAGGTCATTGCTCCCCTCTACTCAACACTCATTAGACCCATTAAAGAATACAACACCCCTTTCTGGAATGTACCTCACAAGACATTTGCAGCAGCTGGAAAGGCCAAAGAAGTACCTCACACAGGATTACTGGCTTCAACCAAATGCCCTACACTGACTGCCTCAAAATACTCCAGCTTTACTCCATAGCATATCACCTACTCCGAGGTGAACTCGGCCTGACATATAAAGCTATGTCAAACCCAGAGCTGTTGGACATGCTACAGCTAAAGAAATCCCAATTTCTCCGAGCTACACGGTCTACGGACTTAAACCTTGTCACCCCAATAAACAGGACATGCTGGAGGGATAGATTCCTGTCCCAGAGACTTCCCATACTCTGGAACAAGCTACCCATCTATGTCAAGCAAAGTTCTTCATTAGCACTCTTCAAGAAAACTCTTTATGAGTGGATGGGAAATAGGAAATGCACCCCGGGCATCACTTCTGTGTCTCTGCTCGATAGTGACACAGGAAAATAACTTTCTTGGGTGGCGTAAGCCAGGGAACCTTGTTGGCTTGGCTTACGTAGGCCCTTGGGCCGATAGCCTAGTACCTACCTATGAACTTATTAATCTTAAAAGCAGCTCAAGCTTTTATCTGTTTTCTTCCAAGATTTTAACTGCATTGAAAAGAATGGTCACGGTTTTGTAGGAGATGGAAACAGGCTCAGCATACCATGGGATGTGCTATGTACGTCTCATTAGGTGGGACTCAGAGTTCTATATTGGAGCTGCTAGACTAAAGATTGTGTGAACTTTGCTGCATACTGAATACTCAGCTTTGTGAAAACAAATGCTGTCAGGCTGTTGGGAGGTGCTAGGGCATTCTACAAGGAAATAAAGTTCCAGTGGTACTCAGTTAAATCATAGAATACGTGTTTATTAAAAAGGTAGAGAAGTAGTTGCATAGAAAAGGCAATTATATAAACAAAATAGCATCATACAGTATTGTATTGTGGAAATTGCAACTAATATTGGTCCAACTTGTTCAGGTTTTTAAGGAAACTCAGATTTTATACTGGCTAGAAGAGTTGCTACCTATTGGATACAAGCAGGAATGAGATATTTGCTATCACAATGGACTTGGGAGCATCATATTCCTGTAGAACCCTGTGTTCTAGGAACAAAGTATAGTGGAGGATCATGCAATGAATACTCAAGAAGTTAAATGGTATTTTGGCTTAGAATGGTTGAGACAACAGGTGTAAAACACACTGATTAGTACATTAAAGGGTTAAACCTAACAAATTATAATAAAAAGGATTGGTCTATGTGGGTCCAGTGGGCAGTTGATCTCAGACAGTTGTCCTTTCATCTAAAACAGTTACTACTAAATTATACATGACTATTATGGGAAATAAAGCTCAGATAACGGACAAATAAGACATGTCTGGGAAGGGGAACTGAAGATCCAGAATACAACTGAGGAATGGCAGACTTTCCTTACTCCTTAGATCTTCTACCACAGCTAGACATTCCAATTTTTTGGCCAGTAATGTCTCTACAACTATTGTTGTATGTCTTTATGTGTTCTAGCTTTTGCATACATATTCCCTCACACCTCTTCTTTATGCTTGATATGTCAAGAGGGTAGACTTTCTGACTGAACCCATATCTTTTGGGAATGCCAGGCCCTGGTAAGTCTTAAGGCAGAAGGAGTGAATTTTTGATAAATGTCAGTTGTATTGTCCCCTTCTCTCCTTTTAATTGGGTAGAACTCTACAAATTTGCAAGAGATGCCACACAGTAGTTTACTAAATAAACAACTTTTAGTAGCGAAACAAGCTTATAACTAAGACTAGAAAGAAGCAAGCCACCATCAGTTGTCTGGATATGAAAAAAAAAATAATGCAGAAAATTTGTGACCTACAGTGTTAGCTTAAGGAGAGAAGTATTAAAGAAAAAGGCCAGTGTTGATACATGGTCACCATGGATATGGGTCTTTGATGCTGATGGGTGGTGGACTGGTAATGTAAAGCATCACAAGCAAAAACTTCCCTACCTTCACTTTTAAATAAGTTACCTGAAATACGAGTGGCATTTGTTTTATTTAAAGGGATTCAAGAATTGATATGCTGGTAACCGATTTCATTATCACTAAATTAATGATTCTGATTTTTTTTTAATTCATTTATTTATTGTTCTGTGCTGGTTTTATTGACATTGCCATGATCTGATTTCTTTTGCATTTTCTGCTGAATGTTACACTTTACTGGATCCAGTTAATAAAGATGTACGTTGATAACAAAACAGCAAAGCTAAAATAGCATATACCGTGAAAACAAGATTAAGAAATTGCAAACATACGCCAAAACTGGAAAAGTGGATGGTACCAAAGTGAGAATAATGCAGAATTGAGAAATAATGTTAAAGAGAAATCAAAAACCAGCCATTAGACATTTTGATTTGAGGAATTGAAAAAAAGTAGAATGAAGTAAAGTAAGAAAAATTAACAGAAGAGTAAAGATGTCAGCAGATGCAGCTAAATTAGGGGAAAAGGTGCACTTTCCAGTATAGGAACAGAAAGATATTAAATCAGAAGGAAGTTGTGGTGAGTAGAGGGCAACATACAGCAAAAGACATTAGAAGACACAGTTTGGATGAAACACTGGGAAACACAATGCAGTGCACATGTTGAAAATAGATCTATACCCACCTGGTACATTGATGTTCTAAAATAACGGGTATAAATTAAAAATTGTGTTGATATACTTTATACAGACAACTTCATTCTTTTAGAAGGTCATACACAAAACACTGATCACTAAATTAGAACAACTACGTACTGATATAATCCTGATAGAGAGATACCTGCATGGCTTACAACAGAACATGGCAAGTATCATACTGCAACTGGAAAGGTGAAATTCTAGGTTACAGACAGTGTCCTACAGGGCTCTGTCCTAGACCCATACGTGTTTAGATTACAGCTTTATATCCATCTTTTTCATCTGTGGTTTTCTACAGTTTGTATGCAGATGACTTGAAAATGGGCAAACTGATATCTATTACAGATAGGACATGCCAGCAAATGAACTTGACTAAATTGATCACATAGGCACAGGACAATAATATGCTGATAAATACATCAAAAACGAAGCATCTGCGGTTTGGGAGAGACTGAAAAGTGAATATTTAATACAACACACAGTGATTAAAACCACAGGTTCATTTAAGGACCTGGGTATGTGGGTATATTCAGATTTTGAGTTTTTCTAATTACAGCAACTAACTGGTTAATGACAGTTATTAAAGCTATATAAAAAAGGAGATGCAGTCTAGGAAGTCAGAAATTTTTTATAGGTTACATTAGACCTAAACTAGAGTATAGAACAATAGAACCTTATTAAAAAAGGCAGGAGTAAATTAGAAAGAGTACATCAGAAATAATCAAGGACATTTATGGATGTGAAAATGTAAGTTATTATGAAAGATTAAAATATCCGAACTTGTACAATGTGTCTCACAGATAACCAAGAAGAGACCATATTCAAGTATACAGGGCATTTAGAAACAACCTTGAGGGAAGGTTTGGGGCCATCAAAGAAGAGTAGAGAATCGTCAAACACCCCATGTAAAAGATTATGGGCCAGATTCCAAAAGAGTTGCTCTCAGTGTAAGTGACTTGCTCTCTCTAACTTCTCCAAATATTTTGGGTTTCTAATACCATGACGGAATGGACTCGGTTCCCAAGTCGAAGTACAATTAATGTTCATGAAATTAGTATTGTTTCAATCTTTGATGTCAGCCAGAAGTGCCCAGTAATGTTGCTCTGTAATTTGTATGGGGTTACACGTACTGATAACATATCTAAATAGGATTGTAGATTCATAGGTAGGTACTAACCCATCGGCCCTGGGGCCTATATAAGCCTAGCCAAAAAGGTTCCATGGCTTTCACCACCCAAAAAAATTAATTTCCTGTGCCCCTATCAAGCAGTGCTACAGAAGTGATCCCCGAGGTGAATTTTCTATTTCCCATTCAGTCAAGATTTTTCTTAAAGAGGGCCAATGAGGAGCTTTGCTTGACATAAATGTGTAGTTTATTCCAGAGTATGGGAAGTCTCTGGGACAGGAATCTACTCATCCAGCATGTTCCGTTTATTGTGGTGACAAGGTTTAGGTCCCTAGGGCATGTGGTTCAGAGAGACTGGGATTTCTTTGAGTGTAGCATGTCCAACAGCTCTGGGTTTGACACAGCGTTGTATGTTAGGCAGAGATTGCCTCAGAGTAGGCGATATGCGACGGAGTAGAGCTGGGGTTTTTTGAGATGGTCTGCGTATTGCATCTGTTGGAGGCCAGTAATCCTCTTAGTGAGGTATTTCTGTGGCCTTTCCAATTGTTGTAGGTGTCTTGTCAGATACATGCCAAACAGGGCACTGTACTTTATAATGGGTCTGATGAGCAGAGAGGAACAATGACCACCTTTTTACTAGAGGAAAACCCTTTTTTGATGAGGTATGCTACAGAGAAGAAGTATTTGACTACTGTGACGATGTGGTTATCAAAGGAGACTACTGTCCACCTGTATCCCGAGGTCACATCACACTTTCAGTGTTTAGTGAGCTACTGCCCATGTGGTAATTCATAGGTACAGAGTTTTTCCCAAAGGGGATGACAAAGCACTTCTTGGCATTGAGCTTGAGACCATGACTGACACTAAGCATCTGTCTCTGTGTGGCCAATTTGTAGAACGTAAACATCATTAGGTGACTATTATGGCTCCCAGTTTGCAGTCATCTATGAACTTTGTTAGCCAAAGATCTTCTGTGTTGGCCTACAGGAGAGGACTGAACACTGTGGTACTCCACTTGTCACTGGTCTGAAGTCAGACTTGGAGTCGGCTACTTTTACTGTGTGGGTCTCGTCAGCGAGCCAGTTGGCCATCCATCTTGTGACATAGGGACTTATGCCCAGTTTAGGGATTTTATCTATAATTACAGAGTAGGGGATGGTATCAAAAGCCTTGGCGAGGTCAAGATAGGCAGTGTGCGCTACCTTGCCCTTGTCTATGGCTCTGACTGCTTCAAAGAAGTCAATCAGGTATAGTAGACATGATGTACCTTTTACAACCCCAAACTCACTGGGGTCCAGGGTTTGGAGGTTACCTAGGTCTTTGTTTATAAGCTCCAAGATGACACATTCCATGGCCTTACAGACCAGGCTCATCAGGTTAATGGGGCGGTAGTTTCCGGGGTCCATGGCGGCATCCCCTTTGTGAAGTGGGATAACAGTCACTCTTTCTTTTTTATAAGACCCATTGCTTCTACCACTACTGGAGCTGTCTGGGTATCTTTCTTCTACATTGCTATTGTTTCTGCCTGCAAATCCTGATATTTTATGACTGTCTCTCTCTGTGCGCAAGACACTGTAATCACAGGATGTGGCAATTTCAATGATTAATGCTACTTCCTTTCATGGACCACTATATCCTGTTTTCTAGCATCTATCTTTTGAACTGTTGGTAATGGGTGATCTCATGATGTGATGTAGACTTCATTTACTATGATGCTTTGTGGCTCACGTTTCCAGTGTTTTTCAGCCATTTCAAAACCATAATGTTTGCGCAATCCCCAGTGCAAAAGACTTGCCACATTTTTATGTCTCAGTATGCAGTCCTTCTGCCATTAAGTGCAACTGTTTCCAGTTCTGTTTTACAAAACCTCATTTGTCTGTTTGTCCAATATGTTCAATTGACTTTGTAAACCAACGTGCATGAAGCCCACTGTCTTGTGCTGCATTTGATCCTGATGAACATGAGGTTCTTCCAGAAGTTTATACTTGCAATTATATTTATGCATTTTACACATTTCTGGTCTTTCACCTTATATTCTTTCTGTTGTTTTTTGGCACATTCAGTTGCTGCCTGATTTTTATCTACTTCTGGTTTACACTTCAGTGTGAGCCTGCTGCAATTACTGAAGACCTTTCTTATTGTAAGTAACTTCCTTCTGGAGGGAGAGGGTAGCAAATTACAAACAGCTGCTCTCAATTTAACTGACTTTACTACAGTGTATTGCACCTCAGTAGGTCACTCACTAATAAAAAGTCTTTTGGAATCAGGTCACGTATAGGAATGAGATGTACAAATTGATTCTCTGATAGCTGATGTGTGGAATAAACTACCAAATTGTATTAAAACAAGCCCTGGTCTAGATATTTTTAAAAGTAACTTGGACATTTATTATGGGAGTGACTGTTCTGGTATATTGGCAGGTTAGAGGGGCACACTGCCAGTGCCTGAAACACTTGTATGTATAGATATAAAGCTAATAGAATATTCTAATAGGTAAACTCCTAAGTGCACACTCACTTCAGTTTTTGAAGTGACTTCTTTACGGCTTTTTCCTGGTTAGGGGTCACCACAGAGGATCATCTGTCCGCTCATGACTGGCAGTTGAGTTTTACGGTGCCGAGTTGCCAGCCCAGCGCCCAACCTTCCACAGAAGGCACACACACACACACACACACACCTAGGGCCAATTTTTAGAGTGTCCAATCCACCTACTGCATGTCTTTGGGATGGGGGAGGAAACCGAAGCACCCAGAGGAAACCCACGCGACCACAGGGAGGACATGCAGACTCCGCACAGAAGTCACCCCACCAGAGAAACGAACCGGAAAACCTCTTGCTGTGAGGCGGCAATGCTAACCGCTGCACCACCACAGCCACCCACAGTTTTTGAGGTGAGTAATATAGAATGACTACACTTGATTTTGGCAAAACGGTATGAAAACAAAAACTGAAAGCGAACTGCCACTAATATTTTGTCCTTCTTGACTACTATTGCACCTCTCTAAATGCAGCAGATAACCATAAAGGAATTTTTATTTTTTCAGTTACTCAACCAGACTTA
>NC_056741.1:1115299529-1115389977 GCF_019279795.1 Protopterus annectens
GTATGAAGATAGTTAAGAGATGATAAACACAAATATTTCAGCATAAAACAAACAGTTAAGGCATTAAGAAATTACTGTACTATGGAGATTAAACAGCCAACAACAAATAAAACTCTTAAAAGGGCAGAAACATAAAACTGAACTGCCATTGTTTTCTAACAGCACAGTAACAAAAAAGGCATACAGTTCAAAGGAGGACATGCAGTTGGGAATGAGCTATCTGAACAGAGCAAGCTACAGGATACCTTGGAACAGTTCAAGATAAATATTTAAACATTTGGAAAACAAAAAGAAAATCAAATACAGTTCTGGCAGGTGTTGAAGATTTTGTTAAGGATGCCGATTAGAATTTGGGTCATACATAATGTGATAATGCAAGCAGAGAGGATGACTCTTGCAGCCTAAAAGCACACATGGTTCGGTACGAGGATAAAGTAAATAAATTAAAAATAGTTTCAACCGTTACTGTGTTTCTCTGGAGATATACAGCTCTTTCAATATGCTATAAAAAACATAAATGCATGACAAGAAACATACCTTAGGAGCATTGTGCCCAATGGGTACATGAGGCCCTCGCCTGGATTTCATGGCGAAACGCATAATCTGCCTCTTGACAAATATGAACAGCAGCACAAAAATCTGAAAGAAAACAGGATTAAGAAAATGTTAGGCTGCACAGACAATTAATCTACTGAAAAACTGTGACATTAAATTCACAAATACAGAAACTGCAGAAGAATGTTCTACAGATGTGAAGTGGTTAAAATTAAATTTATGTGATTGCAAAACAGAAAATATATTGACAGCACACATGTTGTTCTTTCGGCTTTTCCCGGTTAGGGGTCACCATAGCGGAACTCCGGTCCGCTAATGATTGGCAGTAGATTTTTACGGTGCTGAGGTGCCAGCTCGACACCCAACCTTCAACGAAGGCACGCTCATTCACGCATGTCTTTCGAAGGCCACTCTACCATGAGGAGGACATGCAGAATCCACACAGAAGGCGCTCCAGCTGAGAATCGAACGGGAGAACCTCTTGCTGTGAGGCGTGCTAATATAGCAGAGGCACATAATAAACTGCAGATTTCTTCAGTATAAACAAAAAGTACAGTTGTGTACACTTACCATAAATGTAGATGCTAGAGTGTATTCACTGTTGCAGTCATCACATTTGGGTTATCTGCTTGCAGTAGCCCTCAGTCGGCCCGATTATTAAAGTCTTGGGTCCTGCGTCGGTTGATGTCTCATCTTCCATGACGTCAGGTAGTCAGGGGTATAAAGCATGCAGCTGATGCCATTACATCAGTTTTTTCTTGCCCCAGATGTCAGGTGCCCCCATAATGGGAAACAATTATATACAAGGTTACACCTTCAACAAAAAAGCAAATGCACCAAAAAGCTTTAGTAAAGCATAGTAAACAAGAATAGAGGTATAGCCAAAAGAAGTCAGGGGGCGGGAGGGAGGGTAACCAGGACTGCAACAGTGAATACACTTGAACATCTACATTTATGGCAAGTGTACACAACTGTACTATGTTCTTCATGTTTCACTGTTGCAGTCATCACATTCGGGTAGATTCCCAAAGCTAAGGATGGGAGGAGGAATTCAGATAGCATTAGGACCAGCTATAAGGCCCTGCAAGACAGCAGTGGCAAAGTCAGCTCTGGATTTAAAGAGAATTGGCAAATGGTAATGCTTGGTGAAGGTATGTACAGAACTCCAGGTAGCAGCTTCTAGGATGTCCCTGGTAGGGACACCTCTGAGGAAGGCAGTAGAGGTAGATGCAGCCCTGGCTGAATGTGGTCTTATCCCCAGAAGGGTAGGTTTTCCATGGTGCTTATAGCAGAAAGGAATGAAATGGCCTATCCATTTAGAAATGGTTTGCTTTGAAATGGCCTTCCCCTCTGCCCCTGCAGCAAATGCAACCAGCAGCTGTTCAGATATCCTGAGAGGTTTAGTCCTGTCCAAGTAAAATTTAAGTTGCCTGTGCACATCTAAGGCGTGCAGTATTCATTCCCCTTTGTTCGGTGGATTAGAAAAGGTTGGCAAACTAATGGACTAAGAGCCACACTGGATACCACCTTGGGCATGAAGGAGGGATTTGTCCTGAGGGACACCCTGTCCACATGAAAGATGATGAAAGGCTCCACTGCTATAATGGCCTGTAATTCAGACACCCTTCTTGCTGAAGTGATTGCCAAAAGGAAGGTTGTTTTCCAAGAAAGGAATTTGAACTCTGCATTTGCAGCTGGCTCAAAGGGATGAGTTTTTCCAATACAAAGTTAAGGTCCCAGGCTGGAGTAGGGGCTCTCCTGGGTGGTCTTAAATTTTTTGGACCCTCTGAGGAACTGCTTCAGCAATGGATGAGAGAAGAGGGGTGGGTCTGTATCATAATGAGCTGTAATGGCTGAGGCCTGAATTTTGATGGAGGAAAAGGAAAGGCCCTTTTGAAGCATCTCAGTTAAGTATTGAAGAATATGAGGTAAATTGGGCGCTGCTGTGCCCGTCCCGAGTTTGGTTCAGAGAATAAAATCTTTTCCATTTTTCAGCATATGATTTTATAGTACTAGGCCTCCTTGCCTCTAGAATGACATCCAACACTTGCTTACTGAGGGGTGGTAACGGAGAGATCAGGTAATTAGCCAGGCTGCCAGGTTCAAGGTTTGAAGCTGAGGGTGCAGAGCCTGCCCATCCTGCTGGGACAGCAGGGGTCTGAGGCAGGTGCCAGCAGTGACACTGCAAATGGGGGTACCAGTGTTGGCATGGCCAGTCTGGTGCAATCAGCATCGTCCTTGGTTTGTCCTGTGATCTTTAGTTAGTACCTTGGAGAGGAGAGGCAGAGGTGGAAAGGCATAAACTGATAGGTTTTTCCAGGTGAAGGACAAGGCATCCAGGTGAAGGACAAGGCATCCACTTTCCAAGCTTGTTTGTGGGGAGTCCTTGTGCAGAATTTGTCCAACTGGTAGTTCTAGGGGGAAGCAAACAGGTCTACCTCTGGGCTCCCCCATTTGTTTCTCAACATGCTGAATATCTTTGGTTCCAGTTTCCACTCGTGTGGGTCCATGAGATTTCTGCTTAGTTAGTCTGCCAGTGTATTTACCTTTCCTTGCAGGAATTGAGCCTGTAGGTGTACTTGGTAGCTCAAGGCGGTGTTCCACAGAGCCATGGCTGTTTCCCCCTGCTTGTTTATTTACCACATAACAGTGGTGTTGTCGGTCTTTACCATTAATTGTCCTGGAAGAATGTGGTCCTTGAAGGCTGTCAGAGCAATCTGTACAGCAAACATTTCTTTTTGATTGATATGCAGGTGCATTTGACTTGGGTTCCATTTGCCCTGAATGCACTTCCCTGCCAAGTGAGCCCCCCATTCATAGTCTGATGCGTCTGCTAGGGTTTGGGCGGCAGGGGGTAGAGTAAATGGCACTCCCTTGTTTTGGTGGTAGGCCTGTGCCCACCAATGGAACTCCATCTGTAGGCAAGGTACAACAGGAATCATTGCTTCTAGATCCTGAGAATGCTGACACCATAGGCTTTTAAATCTGAGAGGCTGTACTTGCAGGAAATCCTTAACAGTTTGCATAGATTTAGCTTCTTCCCCCATCTTCAAGTACTTCTTCTGCTTTGTTGCCAAACAGACGGTCCTGGTTTAAGGGAGCATCTAGCAATTTAGCTTTAACATGATCTGGCAAAGATTGCTCCTTAAGCCAAGCATGCCTTCTAAGTACAGACCCAGTGACAGCAGCCCTGCAAGATGCCTCTAGTGAATCAAAACCACATTGCAAAGTGGGTTTTCCAACCTGTTCAGCAGAATACATTAAATCCTTAAATCCTGAAAATCCTTATTTTCAGCACAGTCAGGAATCATCATTTTCCGTTTAAGCAATCCAATAATATGCTGCTGATACTTTAACATATGAAACTAGCAGTTTAAGACCCTAATGGTCAAGGTTGCAGACGTGTATACCTTCTTACCCAATCTATTCAGTGCCCTGGTATCTCTATCAGAGGGGGTAGTATTTTTGGCAGTAGTAGCCTTAATGCCCATGGGCCCCTGTGAAATGGTCTCAGGATCCGCAGTATGATTTCTAAAGAGGAACTTGAGAGTCAGGAACCCTGTAATATCTATCTGGTTTTCTGGGAGCAGGAGGTAGAGAGTCAGGGGCCAAGCTAGATTCCGAAAAGGCAGTCAACAATGTCCAGTACAGGGGGAATAGCTAAAGGCCTGTGTTGGGGCAGGAGTAAGAAATCCCCAAGCCTCTTTTTAGAGTCAGAGTAATCCGGGCTTTCCCAGCGAAAATGCTCCCCAAGAGTATGCAAAGTTTCACCAAAAGAGAAATCCTCTTGAGAAAATGCAGAGGGAATGGAGTCCTCTGCATCAGAATCCTCAAAGGTAGATAAGGGTGAATCCTAGTCAGAGGAAACAGAAATTTCAGAATCCTGATCAGAAGAATCATAAGCAAATTCAGACCTAGGTCTCTTGGAGGGGGGAAGGTTGGCTTCCCCTGATGAAAGTAATAAGGTCTTCAGCCATTCTTATTTGTTTTTTAGACAGAGGCCTGACCATAGGGTCTGGGCGTCTGTTTTCTAGGCATTGATAGAGTTTTAGGCCTTGAAGAAGATGGTGTCAGTAGGCCTGACTACACCCTCAGAAGCCAGTGCCTGCACAGTGGCTTCGGACCCATCCAAGGTAGAGACATCCGCAGGTTCCATAGTTGAAGCATCTCGCGGCATACTGGACTCCGAATGGGTCTCAGTAGAGGCCTGCAAATCTGAAGTAGCAGGTATTAGGGGCTGCAAAAGCGCCTCACTGAGTATCGGCGAACTAGCAACTAGCTTAGGAGAAGCGTCGTCTGCAGCTTTGGACCCAAGCAGTCTGTTTTTATCTTTGCGTTTTTTCGGAATGTTGGTAGTCGGGTGGCTTACCGAAGCCATAGCTAGGTAGTTGAACAGAGTACCAAAATATTTAGAAGCGTAAATATACAGACGAATAGTTTTGTTTAAATAAGGCACAAAACCGACAAGGTACATCGTGGTCAGGGCCTCGGCAAGGAATACAGTACGAATGAAAATCTTTGAGGTATTGGCTTTCCACAAGAAATACAATTACTGACTTTTACGGACATCAATTTAGAGCAAGAAAAAGTTTCCCCAATGGGGTACTTAGCTTAGTTGAGGACTTCGGTTCTGAAACTCCAAAATTAAAGGAGTCGGCCGACCGGCACTTGCCAAATGCTTCTGCTTTGGGCACTGCACGGCAAGAAAGACTGATGTAATGGCATCGGCTGCATACTTTATACCCCTGACTACCCGACGTCATGGAAGATGAGACAGCAACCAATGCAGGACCCAAGACTTTGATAATCAGGCCGACTTGAGGGCTACTGCAAGCAGATAACCCAAATGTGAGGACTGCAACAGTGAAACACAAAACATCAGGACTAAAAATGAAAAGCATTTTGTATTGGCACAGACAGTTTAAAGCGGTTGTGTAATACTTTAGCAAGCTGTGCATCACTGACAAACCATCTCGCAGAAATTTACAAACAAGCCCTGAAGTTACACGACTTCAGAGATTATATATTATCAGATGGTGCAGGTGTAAGACTTCCAACCATTCCAACACACTACATTCAGCTGGTAATTTAATGTCGTTTTACCTTTGGTTTGTAAGGATCTCCCTGGTGGAAAAAGGCAGACTCGGTGAAGAACGTACACTCTTAACTTGTGGATATTAGGCTAGAAACCCTGAATTCAGCACTTTGGTTTCTGGCCTGACACAGCAGCAATTAATTTTCTGTGCCAGAACCCGAACAGTACTACAAATTCAATATTCACTAACTGGAAGTTTTGCTAGTGTAACAGGCAACTGATAGTTACTCGAAGCTCATAATGAAAAAAGAAACATCAATTCTGAAATTCTGTATATTAGAGCTGATCATTCAAAATACACATCAGTCTGATAAGCTGGCAATCAACTGAATATTACAAATTTAACTGCATGGCATATCACCAACCTTACTATAGGAATATAGCTGAACAGCAGAAATAAACTTCAAAGAAACATCCAAAAGGATATCCTTATCCGCAAAGCAACTATAACAGTGCATAACACCACTGTTTACCCCATCTGAATAAAATGCTAATGCATACAATATACTACAGAACAAATAAAATCTTACCCCAGTGATCACTATAATTAAATCCAGGGTCACAATAACTTAGGAAAATAAATGTCCTGCAATATAACAATGCTAGACCTTACACCTTTACTCTAAAACACTACATTTGAATCATTTGTGTTCTAAACAGTGCAGTTCCGTGTCACTCATCCATGCTGTAGGTGCACTATGATGAAATTAGAAGTTATGTACCTACCATAACGTTCCATGTTAGTTGTCTTCTCTCGCCTTCTTTCTTGCTGGATGGGTTCGGAGCCGATCCTCGGCTCAGACTCGGCACTTGCTTTAGCTCGAGAACTCCTTTTACCAGCTCGAGGCAACCCTATATCCCATGATGCAAGGCGGAACTACCTCAGATCTCGTTTGGCAGCTAACTGACCCTGCTAAAGACTATCCTAACATAATTAGGAACCATGGTTCCTAAAAGAAGTCCTCATAACAATGCTCCAGAGGAAGCAATCTAATAGGTACTCTCCAAGATCTGTCCAGGCCAGGGGAAGGAGGGAGGGACGAAGAAAGAAGGCGAGAAGACAACTAACATGGAACGTTATGGTAGGTACATAACTTCTAAATGTTAAGTTGTCAATCTCGCCTTCATTCTTGCTGGATGGGACCGTCCCTAGCACCTGTATCCCGGGTGGCTCAATGGAACAGACTCTTGAGAACTGTGGAACCAAAACTGGCCCTATCTCTGGAGGCCAAATCCAACTTGTAATGAGACACAAAGGTATGAGGCGTGGCCCAAGTAGCTGCTGCACAAATAGTGTCAATGGGAAGTCTATCCTGAAAGGCTACAGAAGTGGATAGACTCCTGGTGGAATGTGCTTTTGGCTTAGAAGATAGTTGTTTGCCCCTTAGAGAGTACACATAGGAAATGGTGGAAGTCAACCATCTAGATAAGGTCACTTTAGAAACTGGAAGACCTAACCTGTTTTCTGCATAGGAGACAAACAATTGGTCTGATTTTCTGATTTGTTTAGTCCTATGCAAGTAGTACCTGAGCTGACGAACATCCAAAAAGTGCAGCTTCTGTTCAGCTCTGTCAGAATAGTTAGGAAAGAAAACTGGTAGATCAATAGATTGGTTAATATTGGTTTGAGATACAACCTTGGGAAGAAAGGAAGGGTTAGTTCTTAGTGAAACCCTGTCCTTATGAAAAACCAGATAAGGTGAACGAATACAGAGGGCCTGAATCTCAGAAACTCTTCTTGCAGAAGTAACAGCCAGTAAAAATATAGTTTTCCACGTCAATAACTTTAATGAACACGTAGCAGACGGTTCGAAAGGAGGTAGAATTAGGGATGCCAACATTAAGTTCAGATCCCATTGCGGAGGAGGATGTTTCACAGGCGGTTTTAGGAGAAAAACTCCTCTTAAAAAGGCCTTGCATAACCTATGAGACATGATGTTATTGTCATGCAAGCCAACATGATACTTGGAAATAGCAGCCAGTTGTACTTTGACTGTAGATGACGAAGATCCTGAATGAAAAACCTCCGCCAGGAAATCCAAAACAGAATGTACAGGAGCGGTAAAAGGATCAATATTTCTGGCGTTTGCCCAAATCGAAAAACGTCGCCACTAGCATAAATAGTTCTAGTGGACGACTTTAAAGAAGACACTAAAATGTCTCTGAGTCAGAAATCATTGGGAGCCTGGCTAGGGAAGGAAGTGGAGCAACCAAGCAGTGAGGTTGAGAGAATGAATGGCCCGGTGCTGCTGACCCGACTGGTGGATCAAAAGATCCGGAACTGGGTCCAGATGCCAGGGCTGCACCAGAAGATGATGTAGAGACTGAAACCAAATTTGTCGAGGCCAATATGGAGCAATGAGGATCAATTTGGCTCTCAAAACGGTGGCTTTCTGAATGACTTGTGGAATCAATGGAAAGGGAGGAAAAGCATAAAGAAGTCCCCGAGGCCAATCCTGGGTTAGAGAGTCTCTCAAGGGATGGCCTGGAAGGGGAAAAAGTGTGACGTAATCTGGGCACTTGCTGTTTTGAGGGGTAGCGAAAAGATAGCAGCAAGGGGTGCCCCACTTCAGAAAAATCTGATCCACTACAGGATTGATGGAGAGACCACTCGTGAGGCATCAGAATAGATCTGCTTAGCCTGTCCGCCAATAGGTTGGACCTGCCGGGGATGTGCGTTGCTGTCAGAAACCGCTGAGAAGAGATCGCCCATTGCCAAAGTCTGAGAGCTTCTCGACATAAGGGATAGGACCTGGTTCCGCCCTGTTTGTTGATGTACCAGACCACGGACATGTTGTCCGTCTGTACTGCAATAGTCCCCGTGGGAAGAAAGTCGTCGAGGGCTTGCAACGTTAAAAGCACTGCTCTCATCTCCAGGACATTTATGTGCAGGTGGTATTCTATGGGTTGCCACGTCCCGTGGACCATCCTGCCCTGATAATGCCCCCCCCACCCGATCAGAGAGGCATCCGTGGTGACTGTGGCAACTGGAGGAGGGGGAACAAAGGGTCGGCCCTGATGAAGAAGAGGGGAAGATATCCACCATCGTAGATGAGCCCTGCACGACTGTTACCAAGATTTCGTGTCTCATGGGCAGATCGTGGTACGACCACTGCGTGAATAACATCCACTGCAGGAGACGCATGTGGAAGCGAGCCAGTGGAAGAAGAACAATGGCCGCAGCCATTAGGCCTAGAACTTTCAAGACAAACCTGGCTTTGATCTTGTTGCTTAGTAACAGAATCTGAACAAATTTCTGGATGTCCAGAATCCTTTGATCTGTTAGCCTGGCTAACATTTTGACTGTATTTAACTCTGCCTATAAAGGTGATAGATTGGCAAGGCAGCAGAGAGGATTTTTCGAAATTTACCAAATTCCTAGCCTCTTGCAAAGCTGTAGGGTGTAGTCTCTGGACCAAGAAGCTGATGCTTGGAGGTGGCGGAGAGGAGCCAGTCGTCCAAATAAGGAAACACCTGGAATCCTCGACGCCTCAGGTGAGCTGTGACCACTGCCATGCATTTGGTGAACACTCTGGGGGCTGAAGTGAGGCCAAAGGACAGTGCTCTGAATTGGTAATGACTGGCTCCCAGCCGAAAGCGGAGAAACCTTCTGGAGCGTCTGTGAATCTTTATGTGATAGTACGCATCTTGAAGGTCTATAGAGCACATCCAGTTGTCCTTGCCCAGAAAGGGCAGAATGGATTGCAGCATGACCATCCGAATCTTGCCTTTTGACAGACTTGTTTAGTCTGCTTAGGTCTAGTATTGGTCTCCAATCTCCCGTCCTTTTGGGGACCAAAAAGAATCTTGAGTAGAAGCCGGATCCTACTTGGTCTGCCGCACTGTCTGGATGGCTCTTTTTCCAGGAGTTTTGAAACTTCCTGTCTTGCCAAATCCCTTTGACCGGGTGAGATGTCTGGAAGGGATTGTAGAGGTCGGAAACCTTTCGAAGGGAATTTTGTAACCCTCGGATATGATCGACTGTACCCACTTCTCTTGGGATAGGGATTGCCAGGCTACTGGGTACAGCGAAATTCTTCCCCCGACTGCCTCCAAGGGTGGACAGTCGGGCAACACCTCAGGGATGCTGAAAGGGCTTCTCAGGAAGAGACTCCCTGTTGCCCTGGTTCTGAGGACCCCCCCTGCCTCTAGGGCGTCTATTATTGTTACCCCTCTGCCTCTGGGGGTAAACTGACCACGTGTGTCCGGTGTAGCTCCTTGGGCTTTACGGAACCACATCTTCCCCCCCTTCTGATCCTTGGGATATGGTCTAGGAGTGGAAAACTGGACTCCAACGGCAGAAAGAGTTTTACCGTCCTGCTCACATCTGGTCAAAGTATCCTTCACCTGAGGTCCGAACAAAGCCGAACCGTCAAAGGGGGTGTTGGTGAAGGATGCCTTAAAGGGGTCCGCAAAATTACACAGCCGCATCCAGGCTTGGCGTCCAAGAGCAACCCCTGTGCCTGCGGCCCTGCTCGCTCCATCGGCCGCATAAGATATGAGCCGCATGGAGGAGTTAGATATGGAATTCAGGATAGCAAGCTGTGAGGCCATCTTTTCCTGAGCCCCAGCAGCAGAAGGATCCTGGACAACTTCTCCCAGTTCCTTGAGAATATCTCGTTGAAGCCTGGTGAAGTGACAAAGGTAATTCAGCTTAACGATAGCAAAGGTCGCTGAAGAAAACATCCGCTTTCCATACCTGTCCATGGTCCTAGAATCCTTATTAGGAGGATGGACAGGCACTGAAGGATCCGCCAGTTCCTTCTTAGTGGCCGCCGCCACCACCATAGCATCCACAGAGACACCTTTGGACAGGAACTGTTTATCCGAAGGGGCCGTGATGAACTTGGATGGTCTCCTGGGGACAGGTTCCACAGAATCTGGAGCCGCCCACGCCTTCCGAGCCCCTACCTGCATGAGTGGGTCGAACGGCGGAGACACCCAGGAGGTGGAGGGTCGGGATCCAAAAAGCCTCCAGGTATACCGACTCATCCTCGGAGGGGTCAATGGAGGGCCAATTCCCCCTCTGTTTGAGGAGCTCAAGGATGTATACAAAGGAGTCATCCTCAGAGGGGACCGTGGGAACCCTCAGACTCATCTAAGTCGGTATCAGATGTAGGAGACTCAGGGGAGTCTGTGTGTTTCCTCTTACACGCCCTCTTCCGAGGGGTTCCCCTGCAGGATCAGGAGAAACCTCGGAAGAGGAGGAAATTCCCAGTGGGGAAACCTGGGGCGATGGATCCCTGGGCCTGAGAGCAAGAGGTTGGCAAGAGGCATCTGCAGGCACTGATGAGGGAGGAGCTAGAGGGATAGACCATTGACCAGGCTCAGAGGCCAGGACACTCCTCATCACCTCAAAGGCTCCTCTCCCCGGGAGACCGGAACACACCCGCTCCGAAGAAACAGGAATGGTCGGCTCCAAGGAGAGAGAAGGCTCCGAGGCCGATGTCGGCGCCGAGCTTACCAAAGCCAAAGCCCCGAGAGGGAGAGCGGGGTCGGACAAGGGTCCGATGCCACTAGCCCCCTCGGAGCCGACAGTGGAAACCCGACGACCGGACCCCTCCAAGGAAGGTCTCAAGGAGATCGGAGCCGAAGACGACGGAGCCGAAGGATGTATCGGCTCCGGCATCGAAACAGTCGCTGTCCCAAGAAGCTCCGGCTCCGAACTCTGGTGTGGAGTCGGAGGAGGAATCTCAAGAATCGGGCTATAGCCAAGTCTGTTGAGACGGGCTATGGAGCATTTGGGCCAGTGCCTGAGACTTCAACAGCCTGCTTACCACCCTCTCCAAATCGTGGTCAGACAGCCTGGAAGATCTCGAAGATCGGCTCCGATGGCTCCGCTCCGACAAAAGAGGAGACCCCGGAGCCGGTGAATACTTAGTATCAAGGGGACCGATCTCTTACGGGTCGGGCCATCGGAGCCGAAGTCCCTTGAACCCCAGATGGAGCAGAGGATATCTCGGCCCGATGCTTGATAAAGTGTCGGCTCCAGCCGAGCCGACAAGGCCACAGTAGTCAGGGTATCGGAGCCGGCGGCACGAACCCACTACTCTAACAGAAGTATCGACTCCAGCCGGAGCCGATATCGGCTCCGACGGAGCAGGAGCCACCGGAGGAGGCTTGGACACTGTAGCCTGAACCTTCGGTGGCTTATGAGGTTTTCCTGCCCCTGACTTAGGAGGAGAACCTTCAGGTTTAAGTAAACCTCGGAGGATTAATTTGTTCCTCCTTTCCTGCAGGACTCTGGCTAAAAGCATGACACAACGCACAGGAGTCCTGCAGGTGCAAAGGCCCCAGGCAATAAACACAAGAAGTGTGACCGTCTGTCAGAGACATTTTCTGACAGCACTGGTCACTTCTTGAAGCCTGAGACCTTGCCTTCTTTGACATCCTAGAAGGAAACACAAACAGTCCCAACAAACACACAATTAATCCTTACACAGACACACAGGAAGGGAATAACTTGGGGAATTAGGCCTGACTAAAACTTTAAACTGAAAACTATTTATAAAAGTTTAAAAGGAAGGGAATAGGGTGGGCTGTAACTAAGTACAGGCTAATCTAACACTAAAGGGAAAAAATAAACCCCTAACTGAACTTTTTCTTCTTTAACAAGAAAAAACTTACCTCAGCTGGCAAAGGAGACCTCTTTCGCTAAGCGGCAAACGAGATCTGAGGTAGTTCCGCCTTGCATCATGGGATATAGGGTTGCCTCGAGCTGGTAAAAGGAGTTCTCGAGCTAAAGCAAGTGCCGAGCTATATATTAATGTATTTAAAATACAAACTTTTTTGTTATATAAAATATTACTTTACTACAGCTGATCCCATATTTAACCAAAGTTGTAGGGATACATACTCATTTAGACCTGGATCATTGGGAGCATGCAATACAAGTTGTCACCTAACTTCTTTAATCTCAAGTACAACTTTCAAAACCCTTCTCTTGGGTTAACGAATACTTTTTCTAGTATGGCAAATTGGAACTTTGTGTATTGTGGCCATACTTTTGAATGCTATAAAGGGGATTATTCTCACTGTGCCTCCCTATAGCATAATTATATATCTCTTCAGAGCACCTCTCCATCTTTCCAAAGTAAAAACTACAACACACAAAGCATTTAGCAAGATAAACTACTGCTTTGGTCTGGCAGTTGCCTATCTCATTCTCTAGTTTAATACTACTTGCCTAGAAGATGTAAGCACATTGGGTGCATCTCCCACACTTCGCCCTTCCTTGACTTTGCCATAGTGGTCTGAATACGTAGAACGCCCTTCAAAACTTTTTTAAATTTCTTCCAGTTTTGTAAGTGAATAAGGCCTCAGAGCCTAACAGATGATATACGTCAGGGTACGCTTCAAGAATATTCCAATTCTTTTTTATTATATTCTTAAATTACTCTACTTGAGGTACATATTCTACCACCAAAGCTCTGTCGCAACCCTATTCTCAAACGGGGTATGTATTTAATCCCCCAATGGGATTGGATGTAACCTTGAATTTCATTGACAATTTGGGGGGATAGCCTCTGGATAAAAACATATTTCCAACAATAACCAATTCAATAAAGTCATCCTAGCAAATTGTATGCACTGTCTCTTGACTAAAGTTTTCTTTTGACGAAGTGGATAACTTCAAATTCCAAGTAAGAATTACTAAAAGTAGGTTTCCTGAAACTAGTAGATTTAAACCCAATATCTGAAGCCATAATGAGCATATCCAAATAATTTATTCTTTTATGGTTAAAATTATATGTACACTTTAAAAAGTTTGAAATACCATTCAGATAATTTAGAAAATAAAGAATTTTTCAGCCCCATCCCAGAGAATAAAAATATCACCCAAAAACCTGATGTATAAATTTAACAATCGTAGAATTTGGACCCAAAACAAAATTTGTTTCCCAATCTAATAAAACCAAGTCTGCATATATGGGGCTGCATGAAGCCCCCATCGCTACTCATTTCTCGTTTATAAAAATTCCCCCTCGAAGTAAATGTAGTTATAATCTAAAACCAAGGACATCAATTCCGCAATCAGATTTGTTTTGTCATTAGCAAAATTTGTAAATCTTACAATACTGTTGTGGAAATGTTCTAACCCTTCTTTCCCTGGGGATTGCTGTGATAAGTCAGCTACATGAATAGTTACAAAAAACAATTCTTTTGACCAGATATCATTCTTAAGCTTCTCCAGAAAATCCCAGGAGTCACTCAAATGGGGTATCGCTTTGGGAGCTAATTTTAACAATCTGTCCATAATGACTCCTACAGGGTGGGTTTTGGATCCTCCGGTGGCTACAGTTGGTCAAAAGGGATGTTTATCTTGTTTTTCTGTACCTTGGGAATGCCAAAAATGGTGGGGACTACCTACTGATGTAGTTACTTTTAAGGCCTTAGATATCTAAAGAAATTCTCTGATCTAATAAAATACTCCTCCATATAAGAATCAATTTTCTGATCACCAATATTCACTTCATTGACAGAAGCAGATGAATATGTCACCTTCTTTCAATAGGTCAATCAAATGGATGAACTACAGGAATCAAATAACACAATGCCCCCACCCTTATTTGGCTTAATAAACCATATACATTGGTCGCCTCTTAGTTGTTCAAATATTTTTTTCTCTCTAAGATTTGGATGGATAAAGTGTTCTTACGTTTGGCCTATAGTTTAAAAATATCTGTTACGCCCTCAAAAATATTTAATATAGGGTGGGCTGAAGGGTTAAAAAACAAACTTTCTTTTTTAACCTCATTCCCTTCATAATTCTCCCCCTTTCCACCTATGTCCCTTTCATTAAGATACACTGCCAAATTCAATTTCCTAATAAAGAGTTTAGCTGCTAATAGGACTTTTGCCTATTTAAACGAAATGGATAAGTGTATTTGTTATTCTGATGAAGTCCTGACTATTAAGATGAAAGTACTCGATAATTATGTTTGTTGATGCTTCTTATTCTGTGCTTTGGTGGTTAATAAACCTGTGTGGAACAGATCCGGAGTTTTGAATCCAATGTTCTTGACCACGATGATGGAACACTCATCCTCTCTTCTTAGTTTGATGTCAGTAGACAATCTATTTAATCTTACTTCTAAAGTAATTTTAGAAGAACTGCCAATTTTCAGTAAGGGATGGATATATGCACCCACAAAAGGATTAAATTAGGTAGACAATATTGTAGCTCTCAAACATTATGCAAATTTACCTAGTGTTTCACTGAATGTGTTTAAGAATCTTAGTCTGTATAATCCTCCACTGATTCCAGTGATAACAGCATTGGGATACCCAAATGGATGTCCAACTGAATCAGACATTAGAAAAGTTTTAAATTTGTTTGCCATTTGTTAACCGGGTTAATCCCTTTTTCAGCAGAGACCCAAGGAGAAAAGCTCCAAGTTACAATGTTTACAATTAGTTACAAAAGTGAATTACATATTCATAAAATGGGAAAAAATACAGCTATAGACAAATACAAAAGTGAGGCTATAGATTATGGTTAAACATTCTTAAGGAGATTCTCAGGATCTCATAATCCAAAAAAGTTTTTTTTTTCATTTAGCTTTTGCTCAAAAGAAAATTGTTGAAAATTGAGAAATTATTTTTCTATTTGGATTATAAAAAAAAAATAAATAAATTTCTCTCCATTTGGATTATACCCGTGGTGGTGGTGGTGCTGCGGTAGCGTTGTCGCCTCACAGTAAGACGCTGTCCGGTTCAATTCTCAGTTACAGCTTATTCTGCGCTGAGACGCGTGAATGGGCGTAACTTTGTTGAAGGTTGTGCATCAGAGCTGGTAACTCGGCACGTAAAAATCAACTACCAATCATTAACGGACCGGAGTTCCACTGTGGCGACCCCTAACCAGGAAAAGCCGAAAGACAAACAAATTTTTCTATTTGGATTATGAAGGCCAACAATGGAGGAGCACTTGTGGTAATGGACTCTGTATGAAAAAAATGTATTTGCATTTTAATGAATGTTTTACGAAGAAGTGAATAGAAACAAAACAAATTTTAGGTTAATTTATATTAATGCTTGGCTGTGAGAAGACCTTATAACACTGGAATTGGCCAATTATTTTAAAATAGAAAATCTATGATGCAGTGTGGTACTTTGTATTCTCAAAATATGCCCTTGACACGTTTGCGGCATCGCATCTCAAGGCAACAAATCTGAACCACTTGCAGGTTTTGTACAGCATAATATCTGAATATAAAAAAGATAAAAGATACTTTTGAGTTTATCGCTAAACTGACAGATATTGGAATGAAAATGTGGCTTAGTTGCTTTTGATTGAGTCTTTATGTACAGCGATTCCAAACTGAGGACTGCGTTTTTTTGTCATGAAATGTTAAGATTCTGGAATGTATTTTGCAAAAAAATTCACAAATGCAGATCGTACTTGACAATATTTTTATACAACTCTTTTAGGCAAACTGATGGGGTTGTTATATGTGATGGTATGGCAACTAGTTATGCTAATTTATCTGTGGCAGAGTAGCAGAAGATTTTTATGATTTCTACCACTAACATTTTATAGCACTTTTATAAAATGATCACACAAGACATAGGCAAACATACAATATAAAAAAATAAACCATATTAATGTTTCCAGTCACACATTATACATCATATGTTTTTTTTTTTTGTTAGCTAAAAAAAAAAATCAGTCCAGCATTATACAAATTTATCAATTCCTGCCTTCCCTTAAACCTCCTCCTCCTGCAGAACATTCCGCAGGTATTCCCAGTTTCCATTAATTTCTATGTAATTTGCTCCTTCATTTTCTAAAGATCCCACTTTGATTTCCATTTTCTAGTAATTTCTGTTTTGGCAGCTACAAGAATTAAACTTAACAAGGCCTTAGTATGTCTAGGCAATTCAGTCCCGTATCCCAGCATTTCCTTAGTTACAATCATTTGCTCACACAATATTTCTGACAGAGTAATCCGTCAACTCATTACACTCCCAAAACGTATGTTCCCAGTTACCTCATTCTTCCCCATCACACCACCAACATTTGGCATGGACCAGAGGAAAAAAATCTTTGGAGCCTGCTAAGGGTATATAAATACCTATGCAAACACTTCCAAGAAAAAAATCTTAAACCTTCTAGACTTTGTTGCATACTTGGAAGCTATACATAGGTCCTCCCATTGTTCCTTTGTAAATTGCTTATGCAATCTCTCTTAATGTTTTCTAACCTTCTCTCATTGATTCTTAAATGCACTACTGATTATCCCTTTTAAATAGCAGCTTCTGTTCTAGATTAAGCTAAACTCTACCACAGCAGGTCTTTCACTTAGAATTCCTCTATCCCTTTCTTTTTGCCTATACTCGGATATCAATCCCTGGTAGGGAAGGCAGTCTCTAGCTTGCAGTCCAAATGACTTATTGGCCTCATTCTATTACCTTTCCTTCTCTAGTTACTTGCTCCCAATACCTTGGCTATTTTGCTAGTTTACTCCAGTAAATTCCAGCCCCCTCTTGCAGTAATCCCTATTAGCAAAACTTCATTTCTCTATTCTAGTGTTGGCTTAGTTCTTAATATAATTTCTGCTCTTTTATGAATACATTATTCTGTATGCTGCTTGTTAGTATACTCAAGGATGTGCATCCAAAATCTCACTTACTCTATTTCTTGCCCCCACCCCCAGCTCATCATCCCTTATCCACCTTGGATTATAATTTTCTGTTTGTGTTATGCATGTTATTAGCCTTAATTATGTAGTTCAAAAATATTCCTTCAAATCAGGTAATCCCAAACAACCACCTTGCTCTACTGGAAGGATCAACTTATCCCACTTAACCCTTGCCCTCTTTCCCTCCCAGATAAATTCATCTCTTCATTATTGTCCACAACTTCTTCGCTGGTTAATAAAAATATGCCCGATCTATATATAAAATTAAATTAAAGGGACTAAAAACATTTTCACACTGCTTGTATCTTACTATCCATAGCCATACACAAGAGCTTCTACTTTCTCAGTTTTTGTACTATCTTTTCTTTAGTATATTCTCACATATCACAACAGAAACCTTTTTAATCAGTTCCCACTAATATTAGATTAAATCCTAAGCATCACTCCTTCAAACATGTACTAAAAGAATTTCTAAGTAAAGCATGGGTATGCTTTTGCTCTAAGTCAGGCTAAACCAATAAAGATTGTATACCCCCTAGCTAGCTATCTTATATCATACACCAAGTTCATACCCCTAAACAGCATTAATTCGCTCTCTACCGGCTTCCTGTTAACTAATCTCAGCTAATCTTTAGTATCATATTTCTTGAACTTCACTTCTTTCCCCTCTCTTTTTCTCCTTCTCTTTCTTTCTCTAGGACTCCCATACTTGCACCTCTCGCTTTGCATTACTTCCAACAGATCTAGTTTTTCCGAATGTAGCTACATCTCTACTCCTACACTTACTACATAACCCACTTTCTTCTTTTCTTCCTTCCTACAGTTCAGTCATAATGCTACTACAAACTTTCACACATTCTATATAATAACCATGCCTTTGTATTGCGTTAATGTTTAGATGTCATATGTCCAATGTAGATGTAACAAAGTCTAGAGTATCTATACTCAGTTGTATTTTTGAAATTTTAATGCATTTTGATTATATTATATATCTTAATATATTATATAAACAATGCGTGTGTGTGTATATATACACACCATACCTCTTAGATTAAGAAATCCGGAAAAAGCCATAAATAAAAATGGGACAAAGGACCAAAAATGGGGACAACTTTTAAATATTGCTCTTACAAACTTAGAAAGTTGACAGAATAGCAGGATTTGCATTAGCATGAATTTTCTGAAGGGTATGAAGTCAAACTCAAAGTGTCTGTCATTTTCTAACTTAAATCTTTAATGATCTTCCACCAATTGTCAGAAAAAAACAATTTTATGAAAAAAAGACCAAAATGAGGCAAAATCTGAACAGTTGAGAAGTATGGTGTACACATGTAAATACATACATATATTAATTTATACTGATTTTTTCTGATATACTTGGATTTATTACACATCTCTGAATTAATTTAGATATTATGTAGCTGGAGCTTTTCTCCCCAGGCCTCCAGTGAAAGCAGTACTCTAGATGCAGTCAGACTTTCCTGGTAAATAAATGTCAATGTATCCATTAGGTCTATACCCTCCCATCTTTCAAAACCACTTTGAAAGACTTCCTAGCTAAAAACTGTCTTGGTTCTTGCTCAAATCCAGGATAAATTATATCCCTAGATGAACAATTATTGTTTCATTCTTTATACCTCCTTACTCCCCCCCCTTCTTCACTTGCATCCTTACTGCTATCCAATTCTCTTCCCTGACTTTCTGTATCATAAGCCTGTTTTTTCCCCTCACTTCATATTGCAATTACTCTTTGTAATAGACTAAATTGCCTTTAATTTCTCTACAAACCGTCTTGGACACACTAAATTAGCCGTAGGTGCGAGTGTGTGTGCAGTGAGTGGTATGGATGAACTACCAAGGGAGAGCTAGCCACTCAGCGGTGTAAACTTTGGCTCAAGATGACTGCCACTGTTGAAGTGATACCCCAACCCAATGTGCAAAATGGGAAAAAGGGGTTAAGGACAGATGGATGGATTAAATGGATTGTCATATACCTTGTATCGATTTTTAACCAATGCTTTTATATTATGTCTAATTTCGTATAATTAAACTGCAGATGTTTTTGTTTTATTTCTGAATACAATAAAATTGTTCTCAAAATGTTTTGCAATAATTTGCAGCTTTTATCCTTGGGCCTTCGCTGAAAATGGGCTTCTACCCAGTCAAACGTTCCCAGTAATTAAACGTCAATAAATACATTTTTTGATTACCATTCAAATTACATCCTTGAATTTCCAAGTCCCTTATTTTCTTTGCCAATGACTCTAAATATAAACCAAACAGCAAAGTGGAAAGATGACACCCCTTCCTGGTTCCTCTGTTCAAACATAACTCAGAGAGGACCACTTTAATTATTGCCTCCAATCCTTCATATATCCTCCTAATTAACCTTATTATTGTATCAGGAAATGCAAACGCCTCCATTGCCCCACTCAAATTCCCAGCTTACTCGGTCAAATGCTTTCTCTACATAAAAAACCCACCAGCAGTGGTATTTTCTTATACTCTGCTTCCCTCTGGATCATCATTGTTGTACTACTGTTGTTAAATGTTTGCTTCCCCTCTACAAAACCCTAATGATCCATATGTATCAATTTTGGAAACATTTGTCATTCTTGTAGCTAGTACAGACAACACTTTATAAAACATGGTTTAAATTCGAAATGGGTCTATATCAAGCTAGGTCTAATGAGACTTGACAGTGTTTAGGTATCATAGCCACATGTTTCTTCCAAGATATTAGTGCTTCCTCTCCTTTTAAAATACTATTTAACAAAACTTTCCACGTCTTTATCACTTCTTCCTTCCTAACTTCCAAAATGTCCACAGGAGTCATCTGTTCCTGGAGCCTTTCCTGCAGACTGATTATATATCACAGTTTTCTTTAACGGTTAATTGTTGAGCCTCATCTACCTCTAATCTTGGCATACCAAGTCTTCCATATATATTTCCACTTGTGGTCTTGATTTCCACATTTCTCTGCTAAATACAAATTTTCGTTAAATTTCTGAAATATCTCTAATATCTCTACAGGATCTGTTACTATTTTTCTTATAGGACTACCAAAGTCTGGCGACAACCATTTCTACTTTATTGCTTAAGCTATTGCACTAAAAGTTTTTGGGCTCTGGAGTTGATATCAAAAACAGTTGCTTAACAGCAATCTTTCTGAATTCATGCATATTATCTAGATACTCCCTTATTTTCTCTTTAGCACTTTGCAGTTGTGCCTCCGCTTGTTCCGTGAGATTCTTCTTATTCTGCGATTGAAACTTTATCAGCCAATGTAAACAATTCCCATTACTTAAACCATATATTTTCTATTTCTACCCTATATTTAAAATTGTATTTTCAGTTTATCCCACTTACTAGCTATAACTTAAGAAATGTTTATCTTTCCAAATAACTCAAATTATTTCTACTATATATTCCTTAAATTCTTCTCCTTTTAATGGGTAGGAGGAAAAGCAGTGACTCATTGTTGTTCTTTCATTACCTCACATTTTTATTAGTTTTTACTGGTGTATGATCTGAAATAGTTATTGGATGTGTGTTGAAGCTTTCAATTAAAAGCCCATGTTCCTGTGAAATATAATGCATATCTAGTTTTGAGCCCAGTTACTGTACCTTCGAGAATTAAAAAACATTTACCTCTCTTAATATACTTTCGATTCTAGGTCCCCATGTACATTCTCAGTCTTGGAAAATCAAGTTCTAGTCTCCTCCTATAAAAATATTCCCTGCTGAAAGCCGATTTCCCCCAAATTTTTCTTATGCACCAAAATAGTAGATTTTGGTGGAATATAAATACATGTCAGTGTAATTCTCTTTTCTTGCCAGTAGCCCCTTTGTACCATTATCTCCCATCACTACTGGAGCTCCTCTAGCAATTAGCATACTTACTACCCTTTTCCTTTGTCCCTATTATTCTGCTGAATATCCATCTCGACATACTCATTTCTTTCCAACGGTCTCCTGCAGCATTGCTATTTGCACCCTACATTTCATAACATAAGTCAATACTCTTACTTTGTCTATACATGCAAAGCCATTTACATTCTAAGATAATACAGAGTGTGGAGCCATGATAAGTTACTTCCCACCTATTATATATCGCAGCTTTTTTGAATGTGTATTTCCAACTTTTGTGTTACATTCACCCACTACTTTTTGGCAGGATGATTTTTATACAGTTGCTTCTTATCTCCATTTGAACCGGTTACATTTTCAAGCCTTTTTTGCTTTAATGGGGGAAAAAAAAAAAAAAAAAAAAAAGTACTCAGAAAAACTAAATACATTTTCAGAACACCTCGATAACCAAATAACCAAGAACAAATGCACAATACTATATACATCTCCAAAAAATTGAGTTTAACCTGCCAGACAAGCGAAATTGCTCCAAATCGAAGCTGCATCTACAGGCATTGGCTAAAATAAAATTAAGGTTACTCATGCTAAAGTGCATGTTACAGCCTGTGCTCCCACTTATGCAGATTACTGTAGTTCTTTTCTCATCTGTATTCCCCTTCCAGATGTGAAAATAAACAGATTGCATGCTTTCAAAAACATGAACTGTTACCCCTACGAAAAAGTGCACTGGCCATCTTTAAACATACCTAAAATCAGTGTTACATTAAATGTAATGAAGTATTAAGGATGCTAGGGAAGCTGCCATCTTATTCACTTAAAAACTTTCAAACTTTATTTTTTTTACTGAAACTGCTTGCCCTTGTACTTAAGTTTTGCATTTCCCTCAGCAAATTATGCTCAGACCTCTCAATATTTGCTTACACCTGCAAACTTGAAACATAGTCAGCAATAAAAAAAAAAAAAAAAAAAAAAAAAAAAAATCTGCAGATGCATGAAGGTGTCAATTTTAGAACTGAAAAGAATGTACAACTGCCTTCAGCTGTAGACAGACTCCCACTGAATTTTTTTTTTTTTAAGCAAAAGCCAATATCACTGTATATAGAAGAAACTAAGCACCTCGCATGACACTCCTCATTTTGTCTTATTTTTCAAGCCTGCTTGCTTACAGAAACTACTTGCTTTTAGATTAGGCTAGGGGCATTAATCCAGATATTCACTTTGCAAAAAGAAAAGAAAACTTCTGAACTCCAGATATAACATACAATCAGTGCACTTTTACACACCATCCCAACTCAAAATTACAGCCCATTAACTTAAACTTACTTTTGTCCAGTCTCTTGACATTTTTAAACCTCTACTTGTTAAAACTAAAAAGTACTCTATTACATACAACAATCACTGAAAAGACTCTCTCTCTCTCACATTTAAAATACCTACATACTGCACAAACTGCTTTACTATACAACGTGCAGTTTATATCATGAAGTGTTTTATATAAATACTATTTAAAACAAAAATTGTTTTACTTGCTCTTTTCTCCTTTTAGTATCTTTCTAAGCATTAAATGACAAAGTGGTGTATATGCTTTACAGTCTAGCTAGAAAGCTAACATTAACAAAAGTCCAGTCTCTCAACCTCTTTCTCAACCACTTTTTCTTGTAAATCCATATTTCAGAAATGTGACTGATGCTTTATAATCTCATGTTTATTCACTAATTTTGGTGTTGATTGTTTTCTTCTTGTTCATGCCAATCTCCCAACACCAGACTCTGGTTCAAGTCCAAGTTACTTCCAATTCTTCTAGTAAACTACTGTGCTTTTTTTCTGTCTCTCAAGCAATTTCCTTTGGAACATTGGAAAAGGTTTCGCAGGTGAAGTCTTAAGATTTATTGTTAGAAGAATGAGAAACTGAATCCCCTTCCGTTTGATTGCTCACTTTTTGTTGGATAAAGTTTTATATTTCCTCCTTAGCCTATTCTGCATTTTAATCCTCCACAAAAATAACATTCTGAAGACAGCTGGATAGAGCAGTTTGAATCTCGCACCTGCCTCTTGACATTCCCTGATCGATGGTATAAATTTTTTATCTCTTCTGCCTGGTGTACAGTGAATAATCATTTTCCACAAACACTCTGCTGTCTCCAATTCTGCTGTGCAGTACCAGTCCAGTTGCTTAGTTGTGCCTTCATAAAATTAATACAGTCTGTTCCTTCCATTTTTTTCTGGTACAGCAGAAAATATCAGGGTTTTTCTGTGTGCTTTGCCTTCAAAGCTAAAGCTTCTTCTATTTTCTCCAGCCCCTTTTATTTGAGTTGATATAATTAAGTGTTTCATTTATTTCAACTGGAGCTGAGTAAATTTGACTTTTCCTCCAAATTACTAGAAGCCACCTCTAGTACCAAAACAGGATCTTGAACTGCTTTTTGATGAACAGCTACATGATTCTTCAGTCAGTGTTTTTCCCTTCACTTTTCTGGACAATTTTCTTTCAGGTTCTCCAAATGTTTTCTTTGCCACCATCCAGGCAGTTTACCTACTTTGCAACTAACTGAATTTTAGTCAAGCTGGGAGAATTTAGTACCCCTTACTTTTCAGTTTCTTTTCACAACGGAAGATCTGAAATTAAGCTGCTGATCAGTGTGAAAAAGGGCCATTTCCAAATCCTTGGTTTGTCCTGTGATCTTTAGTTAGTACCTTGGAGAGGAGGCAGGGTGGAAAGGCATAAACTGATGGGTTTTCAGGTGAAGGACAAGGCATCCAGGTGAAGGACAAGGGAGACGCCCACTTTCCAAGCTTGTTTGTGGGAGTCCTTGTGCAGTTGTCCAACTGGTAGTTCTGGGGAAGCAAACAGGTCTACCTCTGACCCCATTTGTTTCTCAACATGCTGAATATCTTTGGTTCCGAAGTTTCACTCGTGTGGGTCCATGAGATTTCTGCTTGGTTAGTCTGCCAGTGTGTTACACTTGCAGGGTGAGCCTGTGGGTGTACTTGGTAGCTCAGGCGGTGTTCCCACAGAGCCATGGCTGTTTCCCCCTGCTTGTTGTTACCACATAACATTGGTGTTGTCGGTCTTCACCATTAATTGTCCTGGAAGAATGTGGTCCTTGAGGCTGTCAGGCAATCTGTACACAGCAAACATTTCTTTTGATTGATATGCAGGTGCATTTGACTTGGGTTCCATTGCCCTGAATCACTTCCCGCAGAAGTGAGCCCCCATTCATAGTCTGATCGTCCTGCTGGGGTTTGGTGACGGTGAAGTAAATGGCACCATGATGTTTGGTGGTAGGCCTGTGCCCACCAATGGAACTCCATCTGTGAGCAGTGCAACAGGAATCATTAGCTAGATCCTGAGAGTGTGACACCATAGGCTTTAAATCTGAGAGGCTGTACTTGCAGGAAATCCCTTAACAGTTTGCATAGATTTAGCTTCTTCCCCCCATCTTCAAGTACTTTCTTCTGCTTTGTTGCCAAACAGGCGGTCCTGGTTTAAGGAGCATCTAGCAATTTAGCTTTTAACATGATCTGGCAAAGATTGCTCCTTAAGCCAAACAGCCTTCTAAGTACAGACCCAGTAGGCGGCACCGGGGCCTCTAGTGAATCAAAACCACATTTAAAGGTGGGTTTCAACCTGTTCAACCAGAATACATTAAATCCTTAAATCACCGAATCCTTATTTTCAGCACAGTCAGGAATCATCATTTTCCGTTTAAGCAATCCAATAATATGCTGCTGATACTTTAACATATGAAACTAGCAGTTTAAGACCCTAATGGCCAGGTTGCAGGCGTGTGCCTTCTTGCGAATCTATTCTGGTGCCCTGGTATCTCTATCAGGGGTAGTATTTTTGGCGGTAAGTAACAATGTATGAACCTACCATGGAAATAGTCTCAGGATCCATGATATGATGATTTCTAAAGGAACTTGAGATGGGGCCCTGTAATATCTATCTGGTTTCTGGGAGCAGGAGGTAGAGACAAGGCCAAGCTAGATGAAAGGCAGTCAACAATGTCCAGTACAGAATAGCTAAAGGCCTGTGTTGGGGCAGGGTAAGAAATCCCCAAGCCTCTTTGAGTGGAAGTAATCCGGGCTTTCCCAGCGTATCCCAAGGTATGCAGTTTCACCAAAGAGAAATCACTCTTGAGAAATGGAGAATGGGAGTCCTCTGCATCCAGAATCCTCAAAGGTAGATAAGGGTGAATCCTGAGCCAGAGAAACAGAATTTCAAATCTGATCAGAAGAATCATAAGCAAATTCAGACCTAGGTCTCTTGGAGGAGGTTGCGAAGCACCTGATGGAAATAATAAGGTCTTCAGCCATTCTTATTTGTTTTTAGACAGAGGCCTGACCGGGTCTGGCGTCTGTTTCTAGGCATTGATAGAGGTTTTTGGGCCTTGAAGATGGTGTCAGTATTTTATTCACCCTCGAAGCCAGTGCCTGAACAGCGGCCGGACCCATCAAGGTAGAGACATCCATGAGTTCCATAGTTGAAGCATCTCGCTGGACTCCAGTGAATGGGTCTCAGTAGAGGCCTGCAAATCTGAAGTAGCAGGTATTAGGGGCTGCAAAAGCGCCTCACTGAGTATCGGCGAACTAGCAACTAGCTTAGGAGAGGCGTGGTGCGCAGCTTTGGACCCCAGCAGTCTGTTTTTGTCACTGCGTTTTTCAGAATGTTGGTGATCGAATTGGCTTACGAAGCCATAGCTAAATGGTGGACAGGTACCAAAATATTTAGAGGCGTAAATATACAGGCGAATAGTTTTGTTTAAATAAAGGCACAAAACCGACAAAGGTACATAGTGGTCCAGGGCCTCGACAAGGGGCTAATCTGAATGAAAATCTTTGAGGTATTGGCTTTCCACAAAAATACATTACGACTTTTCTACGGACATCAATTTAGAGAGCAAGAAAAAGTTTCCCCAATAGAATTGCCAAGCTTAGTTAGTACTTGGTTCTGAAACTCAAATTAAAGGTCGGCCGACGGCACGCCAAATACTTCTGCTTTGGGCACTGCCTGACAAGAAAAGACTGATGTAATAGCATCCGACTGCACTCTTTATACCCCTGACTACCGGCGTCATGGAAGATGAGACCAACTTAACCAATACAGGACCCAAGACTTTGATAATCAGGCCGACTTTGAAAACTGCCGCAAGCTTGAATAACTTAAAATGTGAGGACTGCAACAGTGAAACACAAAACATCAGGACTAAAATGAAAAGCATTTTGTATTGGCACAGACAGAGTTTAAAGCGGTTGTGTAATAGCACAGCAAGCTGTGCATCACTGACAAACCATCTATGAAATTTACCCGACAAGCCACAAAGTTACGACTTCAGAGATTATATCATATCGGAATGGTGCAGGTGTAAGACTTTAACCATTCCAACACACCATTCAGCTGGTAATTTAATGTCGTTTTACCTTTGGTTTGTAAGGATCTCACAGTGGAAAGAAGGCAGACTCGGTGAAGAAGCGTGCTCACTTGTGGATATTAGGCTAAAACACCAGTTTCGCTGGTTTCTGGCCTGACACAGCAACAATTAATTTTTCTGGCTAATTTGAGGAACAGTACTACAAATTCAATATTCACTAGCTGGAAGTTTGCTAGTGTAACAAGGCAGCTTCAGTAGTTACTAAAGCTCACTTAATGAAAAAGAAACATCTAATTCTGAAATTCTTATATGGGGAGCTGATCATTCCAAAATACACATCAGTGCTGATAAGCTGTGATCAGCTAGATATTACAAATTTAACTGCGCTTGGCATATCACCAACACTATAGGAATATAGCTGAACAACTGAAATAAACTTCAAAAGAAACATCAAAAGGATATCAACATCCGCCAGAAAACAACGCTATAACAGTGCATAACACCACTGTTTACCCCATGCAGAATAAAATACTAATGCATACAATATACTACAGAGGCAAATAAAATCTTACTAGTGAAATCACTATAATCGTCGAATCCAGGGTCACAATAGCAGGAAAATAAATGTCCCTGCAATATAACAATGCTAGACCTTACACCTTTACTCCTAAAACACTACATTTTGAATCATTTGTGTTCCTAAACAACAGTGCAGTTCAATTGTCACTCATCATGCTGTAGGTGCACTATAGTGAAATTAGAGATTCTGTACCTACCATAGCGTTCCCATGTTCCGTTGTCTTCTCACCACTGCTGCTTGCTGGATGGAGTTTGAACCGATCCTCGGCTCAGACTCGGCACCTGCTTAGCTTCGAGAAACTCAACACACCAGCTGAGAGCAATTCTTCTATATCGCCATGATGCGAAGTAGGAACTACCTCCAGATGTAAGTTTGGCAGCTACTTCGGCAGCCTGCTAAGACTATCAGCATAATTGGGAACATGGTTCCTAAAAGTCCTACATAACAGTACTCAGAGGAAGCAAATCACGTAGAACTCTCCAAAGATCTCTGTCAGGCCAGGGGGAGAGGAGGGAGGGGCCCATGAGAGAAGCGAGAAGACAACTAACATGGAGCGTTATGAGTAAGAGTGCGTAGCTACAAATGTTAAGTTGTCAATCTCGCCATTCTCAGTGGAGATGGGAACAGCGTCCTAGCACCTGTATCCCGGGTGGCTCCAATGGAGACAGACCTCTTGAGAACTGTGGAACTGGCTCTGGAGGCCAAATCCTGGTCAAGCCTGTAATGAGACACACAAGGTGCAGGCGTGGCCCAAAATGCTGCTGCTGGAAATGAGTGTCAATGGAAGTCCTATCCTGAAAGGCTACAGAAGTGGATAGACTCCCTGGGTGGGAATGGCACAGCTTAAGAGATAGTTATTTTTGCACCTGGGGGTACGCATAGGCTGAGTGGTGGAGTCGGCCACGTCTAGATGCAAGGTCACTTTGGGAGGCTGGAAGACCCTGGCCTAACTTTCTGCACTGGGACAGAGTCAGTTGGTCTGGGTTTTCTGAGTTTGTTTAATGGTCCTGTGCAAGTGGTGCCTGGGCTGTGTGAGACATCCAAAGTGCAGCCTATGACCGGCTCCTGTCGGAATGGATTGGGAGAAGGCTGGGAGACAGTCAATGGGATTGTTGATTAATATGTGGTTTGGGAATGCAACCTTGGGAAGAAAAGGAAAGGTTAGTTCTTAGTAGAGCCCTGTCCTTATAGAAAAAATAGATGAGTGGAAACTGAATACACAGAAATTTCTAGATCTCAGAAACTCCTACTTGCAAGTAGCAAGCTGGTAAAAATATAGTTTTTCCACGTCAATAACTTTAATGAACAGTAGCAGGCCGGTTCCGAAAGGGAGGTAAATTAGGGATGCCAACATTAAGTTCCAGATCCCATGCGGAGAGGATGTTTCACAGGCGGTTTGGGAGAAAAACTCCTCTTAAAAAGGCCTTTGCATAGCCTATGAGACATGATGTTATTGTCATGCAAACCAACATGATGCCGGAAATGGCAGCCAGTTGTACTTTGACTGGCAGATGGCGAAGATCACGGAATAGAAAAACCTCCGCCATGGAAATCCAAAACCAGGATTTTAGGAGGCGGTAAAGGGATCAATATTTCTGGCGTTTGCCCAAATCGAGCGTCAGCCACTAACATAAATAGTTCTAGTGGGCTGACTTTAAAGAAGACACTAAAAATGTCTCTAGGTCAGAAATCATTGGGAGCCTGGCGCTGGGAAGGAGGTGGAACAAGCAAGCAGTGAGGTTGAAGATAAAGATATGGCAGTTACTTACTTGCTGACCCCGACTGGTGGATCAAAAGATCGGAACTGGATTCCATTCTGAGAATGCACCGAGAAGATGATATACAGGGGCAGAAACCAAATTTGTGAGGCCAAGTTGTATGGAGCAATGAGGATCAATTTGGCTCTCAAGCGGTGGCGGCTTTCTGAATGACTTGTGGAATCAATGGGAAAGGGAGGAAAAGCCACAAAGAGGTGAGGGCAATCCTGGGTTAGAGAGTCTCTCAAGGATAGCCTGGAAGGGAAAAGTGTGGCGTAATCTGGGCACTTGTTTTTTGAGGTAGCGAAAGAATGGCGGCAAAAGTGCCCACTTCAGAAAATCTGATCCACTACAGGATTGATGGAGACCACTACGTGAGGCATCAGAATAGATCTGCCATAGCCTGTCATGTGGTTGCCAATAGGATAATTGGTTGTCAGGTATGGTGAGCGCTGAGAAGAGGTAGCCCATTGCCAAAGTCTGAGAGCTTCGACATAAAGGATGGGGACCTAGTTCACGCCCCTGTTTGTTGATGTACGCAGACCACCGGACAGTGTTCAGCCATTCTGTCAAGATACCTGTAGTCCCATTAGGAAGAAAGTGCGTTGAGGGCTTGCAAGCGTTAAAAGCACTGCTCTCATCTCAGGAACAGCATTTATGTGCAGGTGGTATTCTATAGGTTGCCGATCCCGTGGACCATCCTGCACCCTGATAATGCCCCACACCGATCAGAGAGGCATCGTGGTGACTGTGGCAGCTGGAGGAGGGAACAAAGATCGACCCTGTGTGATAGAAGGGGAAGATATCCACCATCGTGGGAGATGGGCACACTGCGCACTGTTACCAAATTTCGTGTCTCATGGGCAGATAGGTAGTGCGACGGCCACTCGTGAATAACATCCACTGGGAGGCGCATGTGGGCCGAGCCAGTGGAAGAGAAGAACAATGGCCGCCAGCCATTAGACCTAGAACTTTTCAAGACAAACCTGGCTTTGATCTTGTTGCTTAGTAACAGAAGCTGAACAAATTTCTGGATGTCCAGAATCCTTTGATCTGTTAGCCTGGCTAACATTTTGATAATATTTAACTCTAAGCCTATAAGGTGATAGATTAGCAAGGCAGCAGAGAGGGATTTTTGAAATTGCAAAATTCTAGCCTCTTGCCCACACTGTGGGGTGTGATCTCTGGACCGAAAAGAAGCTGATGCTGCTTGGAGGTGGGCGGAGAAGGAGTACGATCGTCCAAATAAGGAAACACCTGGAGGATCCACCTCGGCGTCTCCAGGTGGCTATGACCACTGCCATGCATTTGAGTGAGCAGGAACACTCTGGGGGGCTGGGGTGGGGCCAAAGGACTAGTGCTCTGAATTGGTAATGTGGAAACTGGCTCCCAGCGAAGCGGAGAAACCTTCTGGAGTGATATGTGAATCTTTATGTGAGTAAATACATCTTGAAGATCTATAGAGGTACATCCAGTTGTCCTTGCCCAGAAAGGGCAGAATGGATTGCAAGCGTGACCATCGAATCTTGCCTTTTTGACGGGCTTTATTTAGATCTCTACTTTGATCTACAATATTGGTCTCCAAATCTCCCGTCCTTTTGCAGGGACCAAAGAATCTTAGGCAGAAGCGAGGATCCCTACTTGGCGGTCTGCCGGCACTGTCTGGATGAAAGCTCTTTTTCCAGGAGTTTTGGAAACTTCCTGTCTTGCCAAATCAGCTTTGACCGGGTGCAGGATGTCTGGAAGGGGATTGTAGAGTCACTGAGGGGAGAACCTTTCAGAAGGATTTTGTAACCCCTCGGATATGATCGACTGTGCCACTTCTCTTGGGATAGGGGATTGCCAGGCTACCACTGGGTACAGCGAAATTCTTCCCCGGTGACTGCCTCCAAGGGTGGACAGTCGGGCAAGACGCTCAGAGGAGAGTTGCTGAAGGGGCTTCTCAGGGAAGAGACTCCCTGTTGCCCTGGTTCTGAGGACCCCCCCCCTGCCTCCTCTAAGTGGCGTCTATTGTGTTACCCCCCCTCTCTGCCTCTGGGGGTAAACTGACCACGTGTGTCGATTGTAGCTCCTTGGGCTTCACGGAGACCACATCTTCCCCCCAACCTTCACAATCCTTGGGATATGAATAGGAGTGGAAAACTGGACTCCAACGGCAGAAAGAGTTTTACCCGTCCCTGCTCACATCTGGTCAAAGTATCCTTCACCTGAGGTCCGAACAAAGCCGAACCGTCAAAGGGGGTGTTGGTGAAGGATGCCTTAAAGGGGTCCGCCAAAATTACACAGCCCGCATCCAGGCTTGGCGTCCAGAGCAACCCTGTGTACCTGCTGGCCCTGCTCGCTCCATCGGCCGCGCATAAGATATGGGCTTAGCATGGAGGAAGTTAGATATGGAATTCCAGGATAGCAAGCTGTGAGGCCATCTTTTCCTACAGCCCCAGCAGCAGAAGGATCCTGGACAAACTTCTCCCAGTTCCTTGAGAATATCTGGTTGGAAGCCTGGGTGAAGTGACAAGGTAATTCAGCCCGAGCATAGCAAAGGTCGCATGAAGAAAACATCCGCTTTCCATACCTGTCCATGGTCCCTAGAATCCTTATTAGGAGGATGGACCCAGGCACTGAATCCATCGCCAGTTCCTTCTTAGTGGCGCCATACTGCCACCACCATAGCATCCACAGAGACACCTTTGGACAGGAACTGTTTTATCCAGAAGGGCGTGATGAACTTGGATGGTCTCCTGGGGACAGGTTCCACAGAATCCTGGAGCACGCCCGCCTTCCGAGCCCCCTACCTGCATGGAGTGGAGGTCGAGCAGGCGGAGACACCCAGGAGGTGGAGGGTGGGATCCAAAAAGCCTCCAGGTATACGACTCTCATCCTCGGAGGGGTCAATGGAGGGCCAATTCCCCCCTCTGTTTGAGGAGCTCAAGGATGTCTGAAAAGGAGACATCCTCAGAGGGGACAAGTGGGGAACCCTCCAGACTCATCTAAGTCGGGGTATCAGATATATGATAGACTCAGAAGTCTGTGTGTTTCCTCTTACCGCGTCACTCTTCGGGGGTTCCCCTGCAGGATCAGGAGAAACTTTCGGAGAGAGGAGGAAGAGAATATCCAGTGGGGAAACCTGGGCGATGGATCCCACAGGCCTGAGAGCAAGAGGTTGGCAAGAGAGGCATCTGCAGGCACTGATGAGGGAGGAGCTAGAGGGATAGACCATTGACCAGGCTCAGAGCCAGGACACTCTCCATCATCCTCAAAGGCTCCTCTCCCGGAGCCGAGAACACACCAGCTCAGAAGAAACAGGAATGAGTCGGCTCCCAGAGGAGAGAAGGCTCTCAGGCCGATGTCGGCGCCCGAGCTTACCGCAAAGCCAAAGCCCGAGAGGGAGAAGCGAGGGTCGGGACAAAGGGAGTCCCGATGCCACTAGCACTGCTTCCCCTCGGGCCGACAGTGGAAACCCGGCGGGCGGACCTCCAAGGAAGGTCTCAAGGAGATCCCGAACCCGAGAAGGCCGAAACCATGGAGCGAAGGATGTCGGCTCCGGCATCGAGAACAGTCGCTGTCCCAAGAGCTCCGGCTCGAACTCTGGTGTGGAAGTCGGGAGGAGGAATCTCAAGGAATCGGGGCTATAGCCGGGAAGTCTGTTGAGCGGGCTATGGAGCATTTTGGGCCAGTGCCCACACAGGAGACTTCTCAACAGCCTGCTTACCACCCCTCTCCAAATCGTGGTCAGACAGCCTGGAAGATCTCGAAGATCGGCTCCGATGGTCTGGCCCGACAAAAGAGGAGACCCCGGGCCGGTGAATACTTAGTATCGAAGGGGACCGGGATCTCTTACGGGTCGAAGCCATCGGAGCCAAAGTCCCTTGAACCCCAGATGGAGCCGAGGATATCTCGGCTCGATGCTCAGATAAAGTGTCGGCTCCAGCCGAGCCGACAAGGCCACAGTAGTCAGGGTATCGGAGCCGGTCGGCACCGAACCCACTACTCTAACAGAAGTATCGACTCCAGCCGGAGCCGATATCGGCTCCGACGGAGCAGGAGCCACCGGAGGAGGCTTGGACACTGTAGCCTGAACCTTGGTGGCTTATGAGGTTTTTTCCTGCCCCTGACTTAGGAGGAGAACCTTCAGGTTTAAGTAAACCTCGGAGGATTAATTTGTTCCTCCTTTCCTGCAGGACTCTGGCTAAAAGCATGACACAACGCACAGGAGTCCTGCAGGTGCAAAGGCCCCAGGCAATAAACACAAGAAGTGTGACCGTCTGTCAGAGACATTTTCTGACAGCACTGGTCACACTTCTTAGCCTGAGACCCTTGCCTTCTTTTGACATCCTAGAAGGAAACACAAACAGTCCCAACAAACACACCAATTAATCCCTTACACAGACACACAGGAAGGGGAATAACTTGGGGAATTAGGCCTGACTAAAACTTTAAACTGAAAACTATTTATAAAAGTTTAAAAGGAAGGAATAGGGTGGGCTGTAACTAAGTACAGGCTAATCTAACACTAAAGGGAAAAAATAAACCCCTAACTGAACTTTTTCTTCTTTAACAAGAAAAAACTTACCTCAGCTGGCAAAGGAGACCTCTTTCGCTAAGCGGCAAACGAGATCTGAGGTAGTTCCGCCTTGCATCATGGGATATAGGGTTGCCTAGAGCTGGTAAAAGGAGTTCTCGAGCTAAAGCAAGTGCCGAGCTATATATTAATGTATTTAAAATACAAACTTTTTTGTTATATAAAATATTACTTTGCTACCCAGCTGATCCCATATTTAACCAAAGTTGGGGATACATACTCATTTAGACCTGGATCATTTGGGAGCATGCAATACAAGTTGTCACCTAACTTCTTTAATCTCAAGTACAACTTTCAAAACCCTTCTCTTGGGTTACTTGAATACTTTTCTAGTATGGCAAATTGGAACTTTGTGTATTGTGGCCATACTTTTGAATGCTATAAAGGGGATTATTCTCACTGTGCCTCCCTATAGCATAATTATATCTCTTCAGAGCACCTCTCCATCTTTCCAAAGTAAAAGCTACAACACACACAAAGCATTTAGCAAGATAAACTACTGCTTTGGTCTGGTTGCCTATCTCATTCTCTAGTTTAATACTACTTGCCTAGAAGATGTAAGCACATTGGGTGCATCTCCACACGCCCTTCCTTGACTTTGCCATAGTGGTCCTGAACTGAATGCAGCCTTCAAAACTTTTTAAATTTCTTCCAGTTTTGTAAGTGAATAAGGCCTCAGGAGCCTAACAGATGATATACGTCAAGTGCGCTTCAAGAATATTCCAATTCTTTTTTATTATATTCTTAAATTACTCTACTTGAGGTACATATTCTACCACCAAAGCTCTGTCGCAACCCTATTCTCAAACGGGGTATGTATTTAATCCCCCAATGGGATTGGATGTAACCTTTAATTTCATTGACAATTTGGGGGGATAGCCTCTGGATAAAAACATATTTCCAACAATAACCAATTCAATAAAGTCATCCTAGCAAATTGTATGCACTGTCTCTTGACTAAAGTTTTCTTTTGACGAAGTGGATAACTTCAAATTCCAAGTAAGAATTACTAAAAGTAGGTTTCCTGAAACTAGTAGATTTAAACCCAATATCTGAAGCCATAATGAGCATATCCAAATAATTTATTCTTTTATGGTTAAAATTATATGTACACTTTAAAAAGTTTGAAATACCATTCAGATAATTTAGAAAATAAAGAATTTTTCAGCCCCATCCCAGAGAATAAAAATATCACCCAAAAACCTGATGTATAAATTTAACATAATCGTAGAATTTGGACCCAAAACAAAATTTGTTTCCCAATCTAATAAAACCAAGTCTGCATATATGGGGCTGCATGAAGCCCCCATCGCTACTCATTTCTCGTTTATAAAAATTCCCCCTCGAAGTAAATGTAGTTATAATCTAAAACCAAGGACATCAATTCCGCAATCAGATTTGTTTTGTCATTAGCAAAATTTGTAAATCTTACAATACTGTTGTGGAAATGTTCTAACCCTTCTTTCCCTGGGGATTGCTGTGATAAGTCAGCTACATGAATAGTTACAAAAAACAATTCTTTTGACCAGATATCATTCTTAAGCTTCTCCCAGAAAATCCCAGGAGTCACTCAAATGGGGTATCGCTTTGGGAGCTAATTTTAACAATCTGTCCATAATGACTCCTACAGGGTGGGTTTTGGATCCTCCGGTGGCTACAGTTGGTCAAAAGGAGGTTTATCTTGTTTTTCTGTACCTTGGGAATGCCAAAAATGGTGGGGACTACCTACTGATGTAGTTACTTTTAAGGCCTTAGATATCTAAAGAAATTCTCTGATCTAATAAAATACTCCTCCATATAAGAATCAATTTTCTGATCACCAATATTCACTTCATTGACAGAAGCAGATGAATATGTCACCTTCTTTCAATAGGTCAATCAAATGGATGAACTACAGGAATCAAATAACACAATGCCCCCACCCTTATTTGGCTTAATAAACCATATACATTGGTCCTCTTAGTTGTTCAAATATTTTTTTCTCTCTAAGATTTGGATGGATAAAGTGTTCTTACGTTTGGCCTATAGTTTAAAAATATCTGTTACGCCCTCAAAAATATTTAATATAGGGTGGGCTGAAGGGTTAAAAAACAAACTTTCTTTTTTAACCTCATTCCCTTCATAATTCTCCCCCTTTCCACCTATGTCCCTTTCATTAAGATACACTGCCAAATTCAATTTCCTAATAAAGAGTTTAGCTGCTAATAGGACTTTTTCCTATTTAAACGAAATGGATAAGTGTATTTGTTATTCTGATGAAGTCCTGACTATTAAGATGAAAGTACTCGATAATTATGTTTGTTGATGCTTCTTATTCTGTGCTTTGGTGGTTAATAAACCTGTGTGGAACAGATCCGAGTTTTGAATCAATGTTCTTGACCACGATGATGGAACACTCATCCTCTCTTCTTAGTTTGATGTCAGTAGACAATCTATTTAATCTTACTTCTAAAGTAATTTTAGAAGAACTGCCAATTTTCAGTAAGGGATGGATATATGCACCCACAAAAGGATTAAATTAGGTAGACAATATTGTAGCTCTCAAACATTATGCAAATTTACCTAGTGTTTCACTGAATGTGTTTAAGAATCTTAGTCTGTATAATCCTCCACTGATTCCAGTGATAACAGCATTGGGATACCCAAATGGATGTCCAACTGAATCAGACATTAGAAAAGTTTTAAATTTGTTTGCCATTTGTTAACCGGGTTAATCCCTTTTTCAGCAGAGACCCAAGGAGAAAAGCTCCAAGTTACAATGTTTACAATTAGTTACAAAAGTGAATTACATATTCATAAAATGGGAAAAAATACAGCTATAGACAAATACAAAAGTGAGGCTATAGATTATGGTTAAACATTCTTAAGGAGATTCTCAGGATCTCATAATCCAAAAAAGTTTTTTTTTTCATTTAGCTTTTGCTCAAAAGAAAATTGTTGAAAATTGAGAAATTATTTTTCTATTTGGATTATAAAAAAAAATAAATAAATTTCTCTCCATTTGGATTATACCCGTGGTGGTGGTGGTGCTGCGGTAGCGTTGTCGCCTCACAGTAAGACGCTGTCCGGTTCAATTCTCAGTTACAGCTTATTCTGCGTTGAGACGTGCGTGAATGGGCGTAACTTTGTTGAAGGTTGTGCATCAGAGCTGGTAACTCGGCACGTAAAAATCAACTACCAATCATTAACGGACCGGAGTTCCACTGTGGCGACCCCTAACCAGGAAAAGCCGAAAGACAAACAAATTTTTCTATTTGGATTATGAAGGCCAACAATGGAGGAGCACTTGTGGTAATGGACTCTGTATGAAAAAAATGTATTTGCATTTTAATGAATGTTTTACGAAGAAGTGAATAGAAACAAAACAAATTTTAGGTTAATTTATATTAATGCTTGGCTGTGAGAAGACCTTATAACACTGGAATTGGCCAATTATTTTAAAATAGAAAATCTATGATGCAGTGTGGTACTTGGTATTCTCAAAATATGCCCTTGACACGTTTGCGGCATCGCATCTCAAGGCAACAAATCTGAACCACTTGCAGGTTTTGTACAGCATAATATCTGAATATAAAAAAGATAAAAGATACTTTTGAGTTTATCGCTAAACTGACAGATATTGGAATGAAAATGTGGCTTAGTTGCTTTTGATTGAGTCTTTATGTACAGCGATTCCAAACTGAGGACTGCGTTTTTTTGTCATGAAATGTTAAGATTCTGGAATGTATTTTGCAAAAAAATTCACAAATGCAGATCGTACTTGACAATATTTTTATACAACTCTTTTAGGCAAACTGATGGGGTTGTTATATGTGATGGTATGGCAACTAGTTATGCTAATTTATCTGTGGCAGAGTAGCAGAAGATTTTTATGATTTCTACCACTAACATTTTATAGCACTTTTATAAAATGATCACACAAGACATAGGCAAACATACAATATAAAAAAATAAACCATATTAATGTTTCCAGTCACACATTATACATCACATGTTTTTTTTTTTTGTTAGCTAAAAAAAAAAAAAAAAAAAAAATCAGTCCAGCATTATACAAATTTATCAATTCCTGCCTTCCCTTAAACCTCCCTCCTCCTGCAGAACATTCCGCAGGTATTCCCAGTTTCCATTAATTTCTATGTAATTTGCTCCTTCATTTTTCTAAAGATCCCACTTTGATTTCCATTTTCTAGTAATTTATTTTTTTGGCAGCTACAAGAATTAAACTTAACAAGGCCTTAGTATGTCTAGGCAATTCAGTCCCGTATCCCAGCATTTCCTTAGTTACAATCATTTGCTCACACAATATTTCTGACAGAGTAATCCGTCAACTCATTACACTCCCAAAACGTATGTTCCCAGTTACCTCATTCTTCCCCATCACACCACCAACATTTGGCATGGACCAGAGGAAAAAAATCTTTGGAGCCTGCTAAGGGTATATAAATACCTATGCAAACACTTCCAAGAAAAAAATCTTAAACCTTCTAGACTTTGTTGCATACTTGGAAGCTATACATAGGTCCTCCCATTGTTCCTTTGTAAATTGCTTATGCAATCTCTCTTAATGTTTTCTAACCTTCTCTCATTGATTCTTAAATGCACTACTGATTATCCCTTTTAAATAGCAGCTTCTGTTCTAGATTAAGCTAAACTCTACCACAGCAGGTCTTTCACTTAGAATTCCTCTATCCCTTTCTTTTTGCCTATACTCGGATATCAATCCCTGGTAGGGAAGGCAGTCTCTAGCTTGCAGTCCAAATGACTTATTGGCCTCATTCTATTACCTTTCCTTCTCTAGTTACTTGCTCCCAATACCTTGGCTATTTTGCTAGTTTACTCCAGTAAATTCCAGCCCCCTCTTGCAGTAATCCCTATTAGCAAAACTTCATTTCTCTATTCTAGTGTTGGCTTAGTTCTTAATATAATTTCTGCTCTTTTATGAATACATTATTCTGTATGCTGCTTGTTAGTATACTCAAGGATGTGCATCCAAAATCTCACTTACTCTATTTCTTGCCCCCCACCCCCAGCTCATCATCCCTTATCCACCTTGGATTATAATTTTCTGTTTGTGTTATGCATGTTATTAGCCTTAATTATGTAGTTCAAAATATTCCTTCAAATCAGGTAATCCCAAACAACCACCTTGCTCTACTAGAAGGATCAACTTATCCCACTTAACCCTTGCCCTCTTTCCCTCCCAGATAAATTCATCTCTTCATTATTGTCCACAACTTCTTCGCTGGTTAATAAAAATATGCCCGATCTATATATAAAATTAAATTAAAGGGACTAAAAACATTTTCACACTGCTTGTATCTTACTATCCATAGCCATACACAAGAGCTTCTACTTTCTCAGTTTTTGTACTATCTTTTCTTTAGTATATTCTCACATATCACAACAGAAACCTTTTAATCAGTTCCCACTAATATTAGATTAAATCCTAAGCATCACTCCTTCAAACATGTACTAAAAGAATTTCTAAGTAAAGCATGGGTATGCTTTTGCTCTAAGTCAGGCTAAACCAATAAAGATTGTATACCCCCTAGCTAGCTATCTTATATCATACACCAAGTTCATACCCCTAAACAGCATTAATTCGCTCTCTACCGGCTTCCTGTTAACTAATCTCAGCTAATCTTTAGTATCATATTTCTTGAACTTCACTTCTTTCCCCTCTCTTTTTCTCCTTCTCTTTCTTTCTCTAGGACTCCCATACTTGCACCTCTCGCTTTGCATTACTTCCAACAGATCTAGTTTTTCCGAATGTAGCTACATCTCTACTCCTACACTTACTACATAACCCACTTTCTTCTTTTCTTCCTACAGTTCAGTCATAATGCTACTACAAACTTTCACACATTCTATATAATAACCATGCCTTTGTATTGCGTTAATGTTTAGATGTCATATGTCCAATGTAGATGTAACAAAGTCTAGAGTATCTATACTCAGTTGTATTTTTGAAATTTTAATGCATTTTGATTATATTATATATCTTAATATATTATATGTGTGCGTGTGTGTGTATATATACACACCATACCTCTTAGATTAAGAAATCCGGAAAAAGCCATAAATAAAAATGGGACAAAGGACCAAAAATGGGGACAACTTTTAAATATTGCTCTTACAAACTTAGAAAGTTGACAGAATAGCAGGATTTGCATTAGCATGAATTTTCTGAAGGGTATGAAGTCAAACTCAAAGTGTCTGTCATTTTCTAACTTAAATCTTTAATGATCTTCCACCAATTGTCAGAAAAAAACAATTTTATGAAAAAAAGACCAAAAATGAGGCAAAAATCTGAACAGTTGAGAAGTATGGTGTACACATGTAAATACATACATATATTAATTTATACTGATTTTTTCTGATATACTTGGATTTATTACACATCTCTGAATTAATTTAGATATTATGTAGCTGGAGCTTTTCTCCCCAGGCCTCCAGTGAAAACGAGTACTCTAGATGCAGTCAGACTTTCCTGGTAAATAAATGTCAATGTATCCATTAGGTCTATACCCTCCCATCTTTCAAAACCACTTTGAAAGACTTCCTAGCTAAAAACTGTCTTGGTTCTTGCTCAAATCCAGGATAAATTATATCCCTAGATGAACAATTATTGTTTCATTCTTTATACCTCCTTACTCCCCCCCCTTCTTCACTTGCATCCTTACTGCTATCCAATTCTCTTCCCTGACTTTCTGTATCATAAGCCTGTTTTTTCCCCTCACTTCATATTGCAATTACTCTTTGTAATAGACTAAATTGCCTTTAATTTCTCTACAAACCGTCTTGGACACACTAAATTAGCCGTAGGTGCGAGTGTGTGTGCACGAGTGAGTGGTATGGATGAACTACCAAGGGAGAGCTAGCCACTCAGCGGTGTAAACTTTGGCTCAAGATGACTGCCACTGTTGAAGTGATACCCCAACCCAATGTGCAAAATGGGAAAAAGGGGTTAAGGACAGATGGATGGATTAAATGGATTGTCATATACCTTGTATCGATTTTTAACCAATGCTTTTATATTATGTCTAATTTCGTATAATTAAACTGCAGATGTTTTTGTTTTATTTCTGAATACAATAAAATTGTTCTCAAAATGTTTTGCAATAATTTGCAGCTTTTATCCTTGGGCCTTCGCTGAAAATGGGCTTCTACCCAGTCAAACGTTCCCAGTAATTAAACGTCAATAAATACATTTTTTGATTACCATTCAAATTACATCCTTGAATTTCCAAGTCCCTTATTTTCTTTGCCAATGACTCTAAATATAAACCAAACAGCAAAGTGGAAAGATGACACCCCTTCCTGGTTCCTCTGTTCAAACATAACTCAGAGAGGACCACTTTAATTATTGCCTCCAATCCTTCATATATCCTCCTAATTAACCTTATTATTGTATCAGGAAATGCAAACGCCTCCATTGCCCCACTCAAATTCCCAGCTTACTCGGTCAAATGCTTTCTCTACATAAAAAACCCACCAGCAGTGGTATTTTCTTATACTCTGCTTCCCTCTGGATCATCATTGTTGTACTACTGTTGTTAAATGCTTGCTTCCCCTCTACAAAACCCTAATGATCCATATGTATCAATTTTGGAAACATTTGTCATTCTTGTAGCTAGTACAGACAACACTTTATAAAACATGGTTTAAATTCGAAATGGGTCTATATCAAGCTAGGTCTAATGAGACTTGACAGTGTTTAGGTATCATAGCCACATGTTTCTTCCAAGATATTAGTGCTTCCTCTCCTTTTAAAATACTATTTAACAAAACTTTCCACGTCTTTATCACTTCTTCCTTCCTAACTTCCAAAATGTCCACAGGAGTCATCTGTTCCTGGAGCCTTTCCTGCAGACTGATTATATATCACAGTTTTCTTTAACTGTTAATTGTTGAGCCTCATCTACCTCTAATCTTGGCATACCAAGTCTTCCATATATATTTCCACCTGTGGTCTTGATTTCCACATTTCTCTGCTAAATACAAATTTTCGTTAAATTTCTGAAATATCTCTAATATCTCTACAGGATCTGTTACTATTTTTCTTATAGGACTACCAAAGTCTGGCGACAACCATTTCTACTTTATTGCTTAAGCTATTGCACTAAAAGTTTTTGGGCTCTGGAGTTGATATCAAAACAGTTGCTTAACAGCAATCTTTCTGAATTCATGCATATTATCTAGATACTCCCTTATTTTCTCTTTAGCACTTTGCAGTTGTGCCTCCGCTTGTTCCGTGAGATTCTTCTTATTCTGCGATTGAAACTTTATCAGCCAATGTAAACAATTCCCATTACTTAAACCATATATTTTCTATTTCTACCCTATATTTAAAATTGTATTTTCAGTTTATCCCACTTACTAGCTATAACTTAAGAAATGTTTATCTTTCCAAATAACTCAAATTATTTCTACTATATATTCCTTAAATTCTTCTCCTTTTAATGGGTAGGAGGAAAAGCAGTGACTCATTGTTCTTTCATTACCTCACATTTTTATTAGTTTTTACTGGTGTATGATCTGAAATAGTTATTGGATGTGTGTTGAAGCTTTCAATTAAAAGCCCATGTTCCTGTGAAATATAATGCATATCTAGTTTTGAGCCCAGTTACTGTACCTTCGAGAATTAAAAAACATTTACCTCTCTTAATATACTTTCGATTCTAGGTCCCCATGTACATTCTCAGTCTTGTAAAATCAAGTTCTAGTCTCCTCCTATAAAAATATTCCCTGCTGAAAGCCGATTTCCCCCAAATTTTTCTTATGCACCAAAATAGTAGATTTTGGTGGAATATAAATACATGTCAGTGTAATTCTCTTTTCTTGCCAGTAGCCCCTTTGTACCATTATCTCCCATCACTACTGGAGCTCCTCTAGCAATTAGCATACTTACTACCCTTTTCCTTTGTCCCTATTATTCTGCTGAATATCCATCTCAACATACTCATTTCTTTCCAACGGTCTCCTGCAGCATTGCTATTTGCACCCTACATTTCATAACATAAGTCAATACTCTTACTTTGTCTATACATGCAAAGCCATTTACATTCTAAGATAATACAGAGTGTGGAGCCATGATAAGTTACTTCCCACCTATTATATATCACAGCTTTTTTGAATGTGTATTTCCAACTTTTGTGTTACATTCACCCACTACTTTTTGGCAGGATGATTTTTATACAGTTGCTTCTTATCTCCATTTGAACCGGTTACATTTTCAAGCCTTTTTTGCTTTAATGGGGGAAAAAAAAAAAAAAAGTACTCAGAAAAACTAAATACATTTTCAGAACACCTCGATAACCAAATAACCAAGAACAAATGCACAATACTATATACATCTCCAAAAAATTGAGTTTAACCTGCCAGACAAGCGAAATTGCTCCAAATCGAAGCTGCATCTACAGGCATTGGCTAAAATAAAATTAAGGTTACTCATGCTAAAGTGCATGTTACAGCCTGTGCTCCCACTTATGCAGATTACTGTAGTTCTTTTCTCATCTGTATTCCCCTTCCAGATGTGAAAATAAACAGATTGCATGCTTTCAAAAACATGAACTGTTACCCCTACGAAAAAGTGCACTGGCCATCTTTAAACATACCTAAAATCAGTGTTACATTAAATGTAATGAAGTATTAAGGATGCTAGGGAAGCTGCCATCTTATTCACTTAAAAACTTTCAAACTTTATTTTTTTTACTGAAACTGCTTGCCCTTGTACTTAAGTTTTGCATTTCCCTCAGCAAATTATGCTCAGACCTCTCAATATTTGCTTACACCTGCAAACTTGAAACATAGTCAGCAATAAAAAAAAAAAAAAAAAAAAAAAAAAAAATCTGCAGATGCATGAAGGTGTCTGTCAATTTTAGAACTGAAAAGAATGTACAACTGCCTTCAGCTGTAGACAGACTCCCACTGAATTTTTTTTTTTTTAAGCAAAAGCCAATATCACTGTATATAGAAGAAACTAAGCACCTCGCATGACACTCCTCATTTTGTCTTATTTTTCAAGCCTGCTTGCTTACAGAAACTACTTGCTTTTAGATTAGGCTAGGGGCATTAATCCAGATATTCACTTTGCAAAAAGAAAAGAAAACTTCTGAACTCCAGATATAACATACAATCAGTGCACTTTTACACACCATCCCAACTCAAAATTACAGCCCATTAACTTAAACTTACTTTTGTCCAGTCTCTTGACATTTTTAAACCTCTACTTGTTAAAACTAAAAAGTACTCTATTACATACAACAATCACTGAAAAGACTCTCTCTCTCTCACATTTAAAATACCTACATACTGCACAAAACTGCTTTACTATACAACGTGCAGTTTATATCATGAAGTGTTTTATATAAATACTATTTAAAACAAAAATTGTTTTACTTGCTCTTTTCTCCTTTTAGTATCTTTCTAAGCATTAAATGACAAAGTGGTGTATATGCTTTACAGTCTAGCTAGAAAGCTAACATTAACAAAAGTCCAGTCTCTCAACCTCTTTCTCAACCACTTTTTCTTGTAAATCCATATTTCAGAAATGTGACTGATGCTTTATAATCTCATGTTTATTCACTAATTTTGGTGTTGATTGTTTTCTTCTTGTTCATGCCAATCTCCCAACACCAGACTCTGGTTCAAGTCCAAGTTACTTCCAATTCTTCTAGTAAACTACTGTGCTTTTTTTCTGTCTCTCAAGCAATTTCCTTTGGAACATTGGAAAAGGTTTCGCAGGTGAAGTCTTAAGATTTATTGTTAGAAGAATGAGAAACTGAATCCCCTTCCGTTTGATTGCTCACTTTTTGTTGGATAAAGTTTTATATTTCCTCCTTAGCCTATTCTGCATTTTAATCCTCCACAAAAATAACATTCTGAAGACAGCTGGATAGAGCAGTTTGAATCTCGCACCTGCCTCTTGACATTCCCTGATCGATGGTATAAATTTTTTATCTCTTCTGCCTGGTGTACAGTGAATAATCATTTTCCACAAACACTCTGCTGTCTCCAATTCTGCTGTGCAGTACCAGTCCAGTTGCTTAGTTGTGCCTTCATAAAATTAATACAGTCTGTTCCTTCCATTTTTTTCTGGTACAGCAGAAAATATCAGGGTTTTTCTGTGTGCTTTGCCTTCAAAGCTAAAGCTTCTTCTATTTTCTCCAGCCCCTTTTATTTGAGTTGATATAATTAAGTGTTTCATTTATTTCAACTGGAGCTGAGTAAATTTGACTTTTCCTCCAAATTACTAGAAGCCACCTCTAGTACCAAAACAGGATCTTGAACTGCTTTTTGATGAACAGCTACATGATTCTTCAGTCAGTGTTTTTCCCTTCACTTTTCTGGACAATTTTCTTTCAGGTTCTCCAAATGTTTTCTTTGCCACCATCCAGGCAGTTTACCTACTTTGCAACTAACTGAATTTTAGTCAAGCTGGGAGAATTTAGTACCCCTTACTTTTCAGTTTCTTTTTCACAACGGAAGATCTGAAATTAAGCTGCTGATCAGTGTGCAGCCATCTTGGAAATCCATAACATTAAGTTTTATGGTTTATTTTACTGATGATATTTTTTACCATAAAGAAAATTATATGTTTATTTAGCTCCATTTACAAATTGTATACTAATGAATATACAGATTTACAATTTAAATTCCAGTACAGTAGATGAAAGGTAGTTTTTTTTTCTGATGGAGAAGTCTCTAAAGCTCTTATAAACAGTAGTTATGCCACCAATATTGCTAGAAAAGTTGGCAGTAATAGTTTATTACACTAGTCTAGCATGCATATGCTGCTCACGTGTTGGAATGTTCTTTGTACTACATACTGTATTGTACTGCATATATGTATCCTATATGTATTATTACTATTGTGCATCTTTAAATGCTGCTGTGTTTTCACTATTGAATTGTATTGTTTGCTTGGAGCTTTTCTCCCTGGGCTTTCGCTGAAAATAGACCTGCATCCAGTCGGATTTTCCCAGTTAGCAAATGTAAAATAAATTTGCCACTAATTTGCCGGAAAACTACAATTTTATGAAAACTGGACCAAAATTATGAGGCAAAAATCTGTACAGTTGAAAGGTTGGAGTCCAGTCTTTCCTTCACCATTAATTTTCTGTGAAGAAAATCTTAGCATTAAACTCTGCAAGGCCTTACAACGTCCAAGCAGTTCAGAACCTGTGTCACAGCTTACAACCATTTACTCTTCCTGACATTTCTGAAATAATACTATATTCTGTAGGGAATTTTTAAAATCTGCTAACTCACTACAGTCCCAAAAACTATGTTCCCAGTTACCTATCCCTTTTCCATCACACCTCTTGCATTTGCTGCCTACCTGAGGAAAAGTCTACCTGAGGTACATGCTAGTATTCTGCCATTATTTTCTGACTTCAGCCTTCAATGATTTGCCAGAAAAATCACAATTTTATGAGGAACAGGAGGTAAAAATCTGGACGTTTTGCGAAAATCTGGACAATTGAGGTGTGCTAGCAATCAGTTTCTTTACTCCCCTTTACTGCAGAGACGTTTCAAACTGATAAATGCAGCAGATTTAAAAATATCGCATGTACTCTCAAGATGGTGCCCAAACAAATACACATCTTCCAGGTGCAGTCACAGTCCGAAGAAAAGGTTATGCAAACATTTTAATCAAAGGTACACAGTAGGTGGTGCATTTAAATTTTTCTAAAATGTACAAATGCAGACATAAAATAAGAAGGTAAAGAAAGAACTGCATGCTGCTGAAGCTGAAAGACAAATATGAAGTTTTATAAATGAAGTTAAATTGTACAAACACTGAATTGTTAAAACTGTTAAAAAGGGTCAATAAACTTTCTGGTCAGGAGCATTAAAATACATGGCAGAAATATTTTTAAATAGACATAAGAGCGGAATGTAACATTTGAGGAGGTGTTCAAAAAGATGCAGCTAAACAATTCTCTTTGTAAATTTGCATGCAACTTGCCCATTTAAGGTCATAATCCAAAATATTTAGGACAGAATATGATGCTATATGAAAATAAGCATAGAAAAAAAAAATGAAGTTATGTACTCACCATAACGTTCCATCGGAGTAGGTAACTTCATTTGTCAGCAACCTGTGGGTATCAGATCCGACCCGGCAGCTTTCCAAGCTAAAAGATCTGAGCTCTCAGCTCCTCCCCCTTACCCATAATACCCTACCTCCCTTCAGTCCTCAGATAGAGTTTGCCATATTATCTACCAACAACAGTCAAACCTACTCGAAAGAGAAACGCTAACCTGATGCGTGACAGAAGGAAAAACATTCCTTCATGAACATGACCACGAAACAGGCTAGGGGGAAGGAGGGGTGGGGGGGGTTGGTTGCTGACAAATTAAGTTATCTACTCGGATGGAACATTATGGTGAGTACATAACTTCTTTATCTGAAGTAATTAACTTCATTTGATCAGCAACCTGTGGGACAGAGTCCCCAGTTACCAAAAACCTGGGAGGTCCTCAAGGAAGGATATTCCGGAGCACTGTGGAGCCAAAGGCTGCCTTACCTCTGGATATCAGATCCAGCTTGCAATGAGAAATGAAGGTATGAGAAGAGGCCCAAGTAGCCACTGAGCAGATGTCATCTAAGGGAACCCTTAACCAAAATGCTGCAGAGGTAGCCATAGAACGGGTAGAGTGAGCATGAATCCTCAAGGGTTCTGGCCGACCTGAAGCTGTATACGCGTGTAAGATGCAGTGGGATATCCATCTTGCTAAGGTAACTTTCATAATAGGCTTGCCTAAAGACGACTTAGCGAAAGATACGAAAAGCTGCTCCGATTTGCGAGAAGCAGCTGTCCTGTGCAAGTAAAATCGCAATTGTCTATGCACATCCAACAAGTGCAGTCTGTATTCCCCTTTGTTCTGAAACTTGGGGAAGAAAAAAACAGGCAAATTGATGGTTTGATTGATATTGGTCACGGAGGCTACCTTAGGCAAGAATGAAGGATTCGTCCTGAGAGAAACTCTGTCCTTATTGAAGACCAGATACGGGGGTTTTGTACAAAGGGCTTGAAGTTCAGATACTCTTCTAGCTGAAGTAATTGCAATCAGGAAAGCAGTTTTCCAAGATAAGAATTTTAAATCGACGGAAGCTGCAGGTTCAAAGGATGGACCAGTTAGCGCCTGAAGAACTAAGGTCAAGTCCCATGGGGGAACCACATTCTTGACCGGAGGTCTTAACAGAAAGGTACCTTTCAAAAAGGTCTTTCATATATCTTAGCAGAAGCTAAGGGACCAAGGTTGTCCCCGATGTGAAAATGAGAAATAGCAGCCATCTGAACCTTGACAGTAAAAGCAATGGCCCCTTGGTGAAAAATCCGGGACAGAAATTCAAGAACTGTTGGAATGGGAGCCGTAAAATGGTCCAAATCCCTAGGTTTGGCCCAGATGGAAAAACGCTTCCATTTACTCTTGTAGATTTTCCTGGTAGAAGGTTTATGCGCCGCTACCAGAACAGATTTTAAGGAAGAGGAGACACCGTGAGTCCTACCCATTAGTGGAACTGGATCAACCAAGCTGTGAGCTTGAGGTCGTCCAGGTTCAGAGTTTGCAATCCCGAAGGATGAGAGATCAAATCCAGAATGGGATCCAAGACCCAAGGAGGAGCTATGATGCAAGACCGCAGGTACGGGAACCAGATCTGGCGAGGCCAGAATGGGGCTAGGAGGATTATTTTGCTCCCCAACCGATGAGCTTTCTGCAGAAATTTTGTCATTAGCAGAAGAGGAGGATAAGCATAAAGACGACCGGGCGGCCAAGCATGAACCAGAGCATCTCTGGGACTCTCCCCCGATGGGGGAATTAGAGCGAAAAACTTGCTGCATTTTGCATTTGAAGGAGACGTGAAGAGATCGCAGCAAGGCTGACCCCATCTGAGGAAGATCTGTTTCGCTACTAAGGGGTATAGAGACCACTCATAAGGTGTGAGGATAGAACGACTCAGCTTGTCTGCTAGGATTTTGGACCGACCTGGAATGTGTGTTGCTATCAGAAAGCGATTGGTGGCAATCGCCCATCCCCAAACTCTCGTAGCCTCTCGACAAAGAGGGTAAGACCTGGTTCCTCCCAGTTTGTTGATGTACCAGACCACCGCCATGTTGTCTGAATTGAAATAGTCCCTGGAGGAAGAAGGTCTTGAAGGGCTTGCAACGCTAAAAGCACCACCCTCATGTCCAGAACACTGATATGCAGAACGGTCTCTACAGGGGTCCACGTGCCTTGGACGGTTCTGCCCATGCAATGCCCCCCCCCCCCCACTGAGGCGAGAAGCATCTGTGGTCAGCGTGGTTTGGGGTTGAGGCATTACGAACGGTCTTCCCTTCTCGGAGCTCTCGGGAATGGAGCCATCAAAGAAGGGAGTTCCTGCAAACCCTGCTTAGGAGAATCTGTGAATCCAATGGGTGAAGGAGGAGGGACCATTGGACTTAAGGGTCCATTGAAGGACTCGTGTGTAACCGATCAAGAGGCGAAAGGCTGATGGCTGCCGCCATGGATCCTAGGGCTCTCAGGACTAATTCTGCAGGTGGGACTGGGGACTGTAGAAGCACTATTACATGGAGTGACAAGGTGCATAACCTGTCCATTGTCAGAAAGGCCCTGGACTGAAGCGTGTTTATCCTGGCCCTTATGAAATCCAGAACTTGAACAGGATGAAGAGAGGACTTCCTGAAATTTAAGGCAATGCCTAGATGGGCCAAGAGTAAAGAATAATCCCTGGCAGAACAGAGTAGATGCCTGGTGGGGGCGGTGAGGAGCCAGTCGTCTAGGTACAGAAATACCTGAATTCCCTGAAGTCTCAGGTGGGCTGCCACAACTGCCATGACCTTGGTGAACACCCTGGGGGCTGTGTTGAGGCCGAACGAAGAACCCTGAACTGATAATGACTGGCCCCTAGCCGAAAGCGGAGAAACCTTCTGGATAGTCTGTCCATGAGAACGTGGTAGTATGCATCCTTGAGGTCTATGGAGCACATCCAGTCGTTCTCCTGCAGGAGGGGGAGAATAGATTGTAGAGGGACCATCCGGAATTTCTCTTTGGCAATGAACAGGTTCAAAGTAGACAGGTCGAGAATTGGCCTCAAGTCCAGTCTTTTTTGGCACCAAAAAGAAACTGGAGTAATTGCCCAACCCGGACTACTCTGGGGGGGGGGGGGGGGGACACGTGCTGGATGGCCCTTTTTTCTAGTAACTTCTGCATTTCTGAAGCCGCAGCCTCCCTCTGATTGGGTGGAACATCGGGGAGGTGCTTCGCTAGCGGGGGAAGATTCAGGAAAGGGATAGAGTAACCTCTGGATATTATTCGGAGCACCCAGCGATCTGTAGTAATGGACTCCCAACTTGCCAGATGCTCCGAAAAACACCCCCGACTGCCTCCAGAGAGGGAGTGTCGGGCAACCCCTCCGGGCTGCTGCCCGGGTCGGTTGAAGGGTTCTCTCGACCAGAAATTCTTCAGCCCCCCTCTGCCTCTGGGCCGGCATCCACCTTGTCCTCCTCTGCCTCTGAAGGACTAAGGGTCCAGAGTGGGACAGGACTGCTGAAACTTCCGGAACCACATCTTTTGTCCTATCTGGTTCCTTGAGAAGGACCTTTGAGGAGCCGTGAAGCAGATTCCGACAGCAGACAGTCTTCGTCTTTTTCGCTCTGGAGTAGCGTGTCGGACGGTTTTGCCGAATAGTGTAGAACCGTCAAAGGGAGCATTCGCGAAGGACATCTTGAAGGGTTCCGCAAAGACGGAGCCAGGCGTGGCGCCGCAAGATGACCCCTGCTCCACTGGCTCTAGCCGCCCCCTCCATGGCATGGGAGAGAAGCCGCACAGAAGTGTTTGATATTGACTTTAGAATGGCCATGCGAGCCGAGAATGTCCGTTTGTCCTCAGCCGCCATGGACTGCGGGGGAGACCCAGCATACTCTTATCAGATCCCGAAGCCTAATTGTGTGTGCCAGATAATTCAGCACCCTTATAGAAAAGGGGGCCGAAGCAAACATCCGCTTTCCAATACAGTCCATCGTCAGAGACTCCTTCTCAGGAGGACGGACAGAGGAACTTTCTTGTGCCAGTTCCTTCTTGGTGGCAGCCGCCACCACCACCATGGCATCTACCGGGGAGCCTTTATTCCACGCCGGCTTGTCAGAAGGGGGACTAAGAATTTTATCCAGTCTCTTAGGGATTGGCTCCACAGTGTCCGACTCCTTCCAAGCTCTGGTAGTAATCAAGTCTAACAAGAGGTCGGCCATGGGGGGACACCCAAGAGGTGGACGGGCCTGCGTTGAATGCCTCCAGAAACACAGACTCATCCGAGGAAGGTTTCTGGGCTGACCACCCCCCTCTTATGCGCACCTCCATAATGTCTCCAAAAGAGACTCCCTCTGGGGGTGACCTGGGGGAACCTTCTCCTTCCTCTAAGTCAGTGTCCTCTGTGAAGGACTCGGGGAGTCCAAGTGCCTCCTCTTACACTTTCGTTTGTGTGGGACTTCCTCGGCGGGGCTGTCAGAGGAGGGCTCACCAATGGGGTCCTGTTCCTCTACAGGAACTAACTGGGGCACAGACGCAGGCTGTCCCTGGGGCCAGACGATGGAAGACAGGCCCATATGTGAGGGAGTGAAGGGTGGATCCGTAGCACGGACCGGGGACTTCGAACTCTGACAGCAACCTCTCCACCACGTCGAAGGCCTTAGGTGAATCACTCTCCCCTGGCTCCAAGAGTAGTCCCCTCGGCTCCAACGTGAGGACCGGTGTCGGAGCCGACCCGATCGGACCCGAAAGGGAAGTGTGCTCCGACAGCAACGGAGTCGAAGACACATTCACCCCTGCGGATCCAAAGCTCCAAGAGCTCGGATCCGAAAGATGATCCAATAAAACTCTAGGGTAAGGCCGGCGAAGTAGCAACTATCATCGGCGCCGACTCCCCAGCTCCAGACAACTCGCATCCGATGGCTCTGAAACCAGATAGTGGATCGAGGAAAGAGTGATGGGTGCAAAGAAAGGGGCCGAGCTCCCTCCCGGGGGGGGGGGGGGCAGGAGCACTCCCATCTGCATCTGGGCCTGCAGGAATCGACGCATCATCCGGTCCATATCTGCGTCTGACAGACTCCTGGTAGACCTGGAAGAAGTAGAGGCAGGCCGGGAAGGCTGCCTAGACGACTCGAAGGTGACCGGGACTCCTCCTCCGGCTCCGGAGAGAAGCATGGAGAACGGAGCAGAGAAGGGAAAGACCTGGAAACCCTCACAGGGGAACAAGTCAATTTAGCTGGCGGCACCGAAGGAACTGATTCGACCTGCCGCTTATGGCTCTTGTGCCTATCCCTCTCCTTCTCTCTAGGTCTCTTCTCTTTACTGGAAGAGTCCCTCTCTCCCTGGGAAGCAGCGGGAGGTTGATTCCCAGACAGGGGAGGGGGAGCTGAAGGCTGGACAGTCACAGCCACGACTGGCGCCACTGAGGGAGAGAAGGAAGAAGAATCCGGGGGCAAGAGTCCCGCCAGGATTAGCTGGTTTCTCCTGTCCCTCAGAGCCCGGGGGTTAAAGGCTGCACAAATCTGGCAGCCCGATGTTAAGTAGGCTACCCCCAGGCAAAGAATACCCTGAGTGTGGCCATCCGCTGGGGACAGCTTATGACCACACTCAGCACATTTTGAAAAAAAAAAAAATGGCCTTAGGGCCCTCGGCCATCGCACACAAGCACACACCTGACACACAGTAAGGGGAAGGGAAAAAAAACACACTAATTTACTACTAAATATGACTAAAAACACGGTTTAACTAAACTATGGGATTACTATACAGACACCCCCCCCAAACAAACTATTTTTCTAAGAAAAATACTCAGATTCCTCTCACCTAAAATGCTAAGAGCTCATCCCTAATGCTTTAGAAGCCACAGCCAACGAGATCTGGGGACTGGAGGGAGGTAGCAGGGTATTATGGGTAAGGGGAGGAGCAGAGAGCTTGGAAAGCTGCCGGCTTGGATCAGAGGTCGGATCGGATACCCACAGGTTGCTGATCAAATGAAGTTAACTACTTCAAAATCACAGGCTTTTAATACAGACTGTTCTTGTTCAAAGTACTATTAAATCAGCCTAACATTTTTGGTTCAACTGCTAATGAAAATATGGGTACAATTAAGAGGATTCACAGAGTTAAATCAGAAATTTCCTGTAATCCAGATAAAAGCGAATCTGAGAATGTTAACAAGTGTCAAAAACCTAAAATTTTGAATAACATGCATGAAAACAATGCTGAAGTGGGTGGAGGGGTGTAATGATAGATATAAAACTAAAATAAAAACACAATGCACTGGACTGTTTATTGGACATTAATAACAGTTCATTGGTACAGCGGTAGCATTGTTGCTACACAGCAAGAGGTTCTCCTGCTAGATTCTCTGCTGGAGTGCCTTTTGTGTGGAGTCTGCATGTCCTCCCCACAGTAGAGTAACCTCCAAAAGACTTCTGGAATGGGTGTCAGGCTGGCAACTCGGCACCATAAAAAAAGTCTACTGCCAATCATTAGCAGACCAGAGTTCCACTGTGGTGACCCCTAACCGGGAAAAGCAGAAAAGACAAACAATAACAGTTCATTGCTTTTGTCTCACACCACTTAAACAGGACTTCTTCAGTACAATAAAAATCACAAGAACATATATGCAAAGGTTGAGATGAAATCAGGGTCATCAAAAAATGTTTACCACAGATAAAAAAAAAAAACAAACAAAAAAAAAAACATCATTTGCCTGAAGGGGCATCATTTCAAGACAATTTTTATACTAACAGCATCCAATAATAGTTGCAAAGTCAATTCCCAATATTGTAATACAAATTAAACCAAGAGTGAGAAGGTCACACTGAAAAAACAATCGGTAAAAACTAAAAGAAAACTCCAGCCAAGCTAGAACTTCCAATGAGTGACCTCCCAAAATTCCTGTGACAGAGGCACATGGGATATATGCAAATGACCCTTATGAACATCAGATATTTCAGCTATATGGCGATTCTGACTGCCCATGACTTGCGTTTGAAATAGTTTTAATGGACAATTTCAGGCCAATAAAGCTAAACCCCACTAGCTATGGATATGCATATTTCGGCCTTGTTACGACCTCGTCAGCATAGCAAAAGCAGAGTGTTTGACTAAGCATAAGAAACACAGGGTTGTTATACCCAGCTGATGTCCATTATCATTAGGGCGACTGCAAAAATATCCCAACTAACAAATTAAACCAAGAGTGAGAAGGTCACACTTAAAAACCAATCTGTAAAAACTAAATGAAAACTCCAGCCAAGCTAGAACTTCCAATGAGTGACCTCCCAAAATTCTAGCTTGGCTGGCCCAATATTTTAATACCAAATCTAAATTTCTTTCGCTTGTAAATATTTGTGCATGGTCAAAATACAAAAGTATTTTTTTACAAGATGAACACAGAGTCATGTTTTTATAAATTGTGCCTTTGTTCTTATCCTTAACCTTGGGCCTACATGTTCCTTAGTTCTTATAACTTACAGATGTTCACAGATACTTTGGCTACGTTTCTTTTTTGCCCAATATAAAAATATTTCCTTGCTCTGTAAACAGCTTCATATACAACACACATATTGTTATAATAGTGTTTGTTAACCCTAAAAGACTTGTTAAAAAATATAAGTGGTAAATGAATCAGTGGACCTTCACTAACAAGCCAATAAAAGAAGCAGCCAACACATTCAAAGAATGTTTAGTCCTACTGTAGGAACCAGCATAATTTGACCTTCAACAAGTTGTTTAAAAACACGTAACATTTGCAAAGAAACTTTGAAGTACCAAAGCACTTGCACAAGGAGTAATGAACTAAAATGCATTTCCACTTGTCAACCATTAATTTCCTACTAGTCATACTGTCAATACTATTTGCTGTATTTGTCATAAATTAGAAATCTGTGTCATAAGGATAGAAGGATAACCTCTCTCCCAAAAAGACAGCAATTCAGATAAAATGCCTTTAAAAAAACCTGTATTAAATTTTGACATCTTTATCAAACAATTAACATTTTGTTACACTAACAACTTTGCGGCATGACAACAAATAAACTAAACAAAAAACGTAATAAAATAACATACCTATTCCTGGTCAGGGCACTTACTGTCAAAAACATGAGTGCTTTCATTCCAGGTAACTACAGAGCTTTGGCAGAATAGTATGATGCAACTTCTTGCCACTTGATCATAAAATTAATATTCATTCACAAACTGACCCATCCATTATAAATTATCATAGATTAAAATAAATGTTACTGCATAAAAGAAATCACATGAAATTCATTGATTTCAGCTTCCTATTAAACATTATAAAACACTAAATATATTCATTGAAAACATACTTTTTATATATGAAAAACTACAAACAAAAATAAGCTTAAAAGTGTATTTAAACACCTGCTGTCATTTTATTCAGTGTACCTGCTCTAAGTGTTAAAACACTGTTAACAGATACCTTCCCATTTAAACCTGGGGGTTGGGTTGCGTCACTCGTCCCTCTATGTACAGGAGGGACAAACAGGCATGGTAATTGATTTAGATGCTTTATTACATAGAAACACATCAAAATATAGACAGCAGCATCAGAAAATACAAACAAACTGATTAAACAGACAGACCTTACATACATACATGCTCACATTTCAACAACTTACTACAAAATGGCAGTCAGGCTTGCACATACTCAGTATTTATACACTTGAGCAAGCCATTGGATAGCTTCTTAAAGATGCACATACGCACACACTGATCTACAGGTGGCGTTCAGAAGGCTTTGCTAATTTAGTTTTCTAAATTTGAAATAAACCTCCCAATTCCTTCCACATCACATTATATTGAACCTTTTCCAGAACAAAAACAAATTTGTTAAACATTGACAATACTCACAGAATGCTTGGCTAATGCATTGTTCATTTCCTTTAGTTTAACAGGATTTGCCAACACTCCTGTGCCAAGTGTTTTTTTCAGTACTGCCAAAGTAAAATGCTGAGCAGGAAAGGCACACAGCTACATATACCACCCCTACAATGCCACAACTGGGTTTGACATTTATAGTAATAGTTCTGCGGTGCTTTCCTATCACAATATTACTTGTAATACTAAGGAAATGAGATGGTCAACAACCAAATTTGAACATGCCCCAAGTGGTGTATCTTTCTCTTCTAGTTGCACAGCTATTGGACTCAAATTTCTAGCCCTCTGTAAACAAAAAATGCAGTTTTGTACCTACCATAAATGTAGATGCTTGAGTGGTTATGCTGCTGCAGTCATCACACTTGAGTTATCCTGCCGCCAGGTGGTCCCACAGTCGGCATGAATTCCAAAGCCTTGGTCCGGGGTCGGTTGTCGTCGCTTCTTCCCCGATGTCAGTGCGGCAGGGGTATAAAAGAGGCAGCAGACTCCATTTTCTTCAGTTTTTCTTGCCCCAGATGTCAGGTGCCCCAAACTAAGAAGGCAAAATAAGAAGCTTGCAAAACATACCTTAGTGCAAAACAATGGTACTAGTTGTAAGCAAATATATAGACATGCATCCCAAAGGTTGAAGTACATGTAGGTATAAGAAAAGCCTGGTTAGGTAGAGGGGATGGAGGGAGGATAACCTGGACTGCAGCAGCATAACCACTCTAACATCTATATTTATGGTAGGTACAAAACTGTACTATGTTCATCGTGCTATGCTGCTGCAGTAATCACACTTTGGTAGAGTCCCAAAGCTATGGTTGGGTGGTAGGAGGTAAATTGGGTTAGGTGCAGCTAAGATGCCCTGCAGAACTGCAGTGGCAAACCCAGCTCTGGTTTCTGAGTACAGAGGAAGGTGGTAATGCTTGGTGAAGGTGTGCACTGAACTCCAGGTAGCTGCCTCCAGAATGTCCTTTGTTGGTACTCCTTGGAGGAAGGCTGCTGTAGCCCTGGTAGAGAGACCTAATACTAGCAGGCACTGCTTTCCTGTGGTGCGAGTAGCAAAAGCGGATGCAATGCGCTATCCATTTGGAGATGATCTGTTTTGAAATAGCCTTTCCTTCTGAGACTGGTGCATAGGATACAAGGAGTTGGTCAGATTTTCTGAAGGCCTTTGTCTTGTCCAAATAGTAACGTAGCTGTCTGTGAATGTCCAGAGTGAAGGAGATTTTCTCCTTTATTCTGTGAGTTTGGATAAAAGGTGGGCAAGTGTATGGTCTGATTGAGAGTCACACTGGATACTACCTTTGGCATGAAGGAAGGGTTGGTGCGTAAAGATACTCTGTCCTGATGGAAAATGATGAAAGGTTCCACTGCCATAAGTGCCTGCAGTTCTGAGACTCTGCGTGCTGAGGTGATAGCCAGCAGCAGGGCTGTCTTCCATGACAAGTATTGAAGCTCTGCTGAAAAGGCTGGTTCGAAGGGGGGAAGTGTTAACTTTTCCAGAACAAAATTTAGATCCCAAGTTGGAGTTGTTGGTTTTCTGGGGGGGGGTGTCTTATATTTTTTGCCCCTCTGAGAAACTGCCTTAGCAAAGGATGAGAGAAAATGGGAGGAACTGTATCATATGGAGCTGAAATGGCTGAAGCATGCATCTTTATGGATGACAAAGAAAGGCCTTTGTGTAGCATCTCAGTTAGATATTGGACTATGTGCGGAATATTTGGGATGCCAGGATTTAGGCTTCTGGCCTGGCTCCATACACAAAATCTTTTCCATTTGTCTGAGTAAGTTTTTCTGGTGCTGGGCCTCCTGGCCTCCAAAATGACATTTTGGACGTCCTTAGAGAAGTGTTGTTTGATAATTTAAGGTATTTTCCATGCAGCTAGATTTAAGGTCCTTAGCTGACTGAAGGATCTGAGAGTTTTGTTGGGTTAACAGCAGAGGGAATCGAGGCAAGATCTATGGAGGGCTGCGAGTCAAGTTTTGTAGTAGTGGGTACAAGTGTTGACGTGGCCAGTCCGGAGCAATGAGGATCATCTGTGGTCTCTCTGATCTGGCTTTCAGTAAAACCTGGGTCAGTAGAGGCAGAGGTGGGAAGGCGTAGACTGACAATGCTGTCCAACTGAATGATAGGGCATCCACTTTCCAGGCCAGGGGATAAGTCCTTGTGCAAAATTTTTGTAGCTGGCAATTGTTGGTTGAGGCAAACAGATCTATGTCTGATCGTCCCCACCTTTGAGTTATCATGGAGAATACTTGTGGGTGTAGTCTCCACTCGTGAGGGTCTGTCAAATTTCTGCTTAATTTGTCTGCCAAAATGTTTTCTTTTCCTGGCAGGAATTGTGCTTGCAGTTGTACTTGGTAAGTTAATGCTGTGTCCCACAAGTCCATTGCCTGTCTGCATAGTGGGTAGGAGTGCGTACCTCCTTGTTTGTTTATGTACCACATAACTGTGGTGTTGTCCGTCCTTATTAGAAGTTTTCCTGGATGCAAAAGGTCCTTGAAGGCTGTTAGTGGATTTTTTTTTACAGCTAGCATCTCCTTTTGATTGATGTGTAGTTGCCTTTGGTTTGCAGACCATTTGCCCTGTATGCATTGTCCTGCCATGTGCGCACCCCCAGGCATAGTCTGATGAATCTGTTGTCAAAGTTTGGCTTGGTGGAGGTGAGACAAAAGGAAGGCCCTTGTTTGCTTGGCATGCTTGAGCCCACCATAGAAACTCTTTTTGAAGGCAGGGAATGAGAGTTACAGTTGCTTCGAGGCTGTGTCTGTGTTGGGACCATACACTTTAGGTACCATTGTAGTTCTCATATGCAGCCTTGCATATGCAATTAGTTGAATGCAGGATGCCATGTACCCTAACGCCTGCAGGAATTTCCTTGCAGTGAGCTGGGTAGAAGTTGCCATCTTTTTGAAGTACTGAGCCAGTTTTTGCTTGTCTGGCGTGAGGTAAGCTATCTGGGCCGTTGTATTCAAGCTGGCACCCAGGAAAATTATTTCTTGTGAGGGTATTAGTTTTGACTTCTTTTTGTTTACAGTGTACCCCTAGGTCTGTCTGAAGCAGGAAAGGACCATTTTTTTGATGGCCAGTTTCTGCTGAAGCGAGGAGGTTGTACCTGTTAAAAAACTGTTTGCATTGATTTTGCCTTTTCTTCCATCTTCTTTAAAACTTCCTCTGCTTTGACACCAAATAACGCATCCTTTTGCGGTGGAGCATCCAGTAACTTTGCTTTGGCATGTTCTGGTAAGGTCTGCTCTTTCAGCCAAGCATGTCTACGTATTACAGACCCTGTGACTGCTGCTCTACACGAGGCCGCCAAAGAATGAAAACCACACTGCAAGGTATGTTTTCCGACTTGTTCTGCTGCATGCAACAAACCTTGCATCCCTTTGAAATCTAGTTGATCTGTTTGAGGGATCATTTTCTGTTTTAACCGAGTAAGCAAGTACTGCTGGTATTTAATCATGTGGAATTGGCAGTTTAATGCCCTCTTGGCCAAAGTGGCAGAGGTATACACTCCCCCCCTCCATCTTTCTAATGCTCTGGAATCTCTTTCCGCAGGTAGTGGATTCTTAGCAATAGAGGCCTGAACCCCTTTGGGACCCTGGGAAATGGTTTCTGGGTCTGCAGCAGGGCTTTTATATAAAAACTTGAGTCAGGAACTCGACAGTATCTGTCTGGTTTAGGTGGTGCTGGAGGTAAGGAATCTGGATTTAGACTGGATTCAGTGTAGACATCATCCAGAATGTCTAAAACAGGAGGAATGGCTAGGGGTCTATGCTGAGGCAGAAGTAGAAACTCACGGAGTCTTTTCTTGGAGTCAGAATAATCTTGTCCTTCCCAGTGGAAATGCTCTCATGGTGTGCAGGGTTTCCCCAAAAGAGAAGTCTTCAGGGGGGGGGGGGGGGGAGACTGAGGGAATAGACTCCTCAGCATCTGAGTCTTCATAGAGGGGGAAGGGGTAATCCTGTTCCTGAGAGTCTGATGAGGAAATGGATTCCTGGTCAATAGGAGGTAAATCTTCCTCCAGTCTAGGCCTTTTGTCAGGAGGGGGCTGGGAACCTCTGATAAGGGTAATCAGGTCATCTGCCATTTTGAGCATCTGTTTTTTAGGCATAGGGGCCTGTGTGGGAGTCTGGGGTCCCGGTTTCTTAACCTTTGGAAGCTTAGCGTATGACTTAACGGAAAGAGTTGTCGGTTTAAAGACGCCTTCTGAAACCGAAGGCCTGTCCATAGTCTCCGAATCGCTGCCAGGGCTGGCATCCGCGAGTTGGAGGAACCAGCTCCAGTGGCCCAGTAGATTCTGACAGAGGTAGTCGTATTTTCTAAATCTGCGGTAGTCGGGGCTGCGTAGGCACCTCACTGAATACCGAAGATCTGGTGGCAGGCCTAACCGAGACCTCGGTATCTGGTCTAGGTTGCTGGTCTTTGTCCTTGCGTTTTTTAAACATAGCGGTAGTCGGAGGTTCCGACGACAATGTAGTTGAATTTTCTGCCAAAATAATGTTGGGTGGTATCAGCCCAACGCTTAATAGTGCATTTATTGAACCTAGTGCAAAACCGACAACCAGAAACGTCGTGGTCTGGGCCTAGGCAAGGAATACAATAAGAATGAAATCCTTATGAGATATTTGCTTCCCACAAGAAATACAATTATTAACTTTGACATCAGTCTGAGGCAAGAAAAGTTTCCCCAACGCGGTACTTGGCTTTATAGAAGACTTCGGTTGAAATTCTGTTGAAAATCTCAGGAGCTGGCCAACCAGCACTTGCAAACTGCTTCTGCTTCGGGCACTGCGTGGCAAGAAAGACTGAAGAAAATGGCATCGGCTGCCTCTTTTATACCCCTACCGCACTGACGTCAGGGAAGAAGCGATGACAACCGACGCTGGACCAAGGCTTTGGAATTCAGGCCAACTGCGGGACCGCCTGGTGGCAGGATAACCCAAGTGTGATGACTGCAGCAGCATAGCACGATGAACATCACGGCTTACTACCTACAGTATCTCCAAGCTCAAGAGCATTTTACATATAGAGTAAAATTAAAAATGTAAATAACTTTTAAGGAAAGTACAGTTATGAATTTGAAATAAATGAATTTGCATCTCCATATATCGACTCAGTGTTACAATAATGGAATGGCTATGCACTAAAACTGTTAGGAACAATTTGGTGCAGACTATCACAGATTTCCTCTTACAGCAAGAGCATATGCAGTTAAATGTTGACAAAAGGCACAGTAATGTGCATTCTCAATATGGTATAAGCTACTGTGCTCCTGCAATGGGGGGGTATGAAGTTGAGCTATACACTAGTTGAAATGTATGCTTTTTATTAATTTCACATATGGAGGCCACCATTCTGTGCATTTACTTTTGTACAATTTTCAAGTATTAGGACTCTGGGCAGAAGTGAATATCTGGACTAGTCTGGTGGAACTGGAAAATTCCTTGGCCATTACTAGTGTGTGAAAAGCTGTTATAAGCTGGGGAAATACAACTGGCCCTTCAAAAAAAAAAAATGCAGGAGAACTGAATTAAGCTATACTGAAGCTACACTGAATTAAGAAAAAACATGAGAAGTTCTTTAAAATGGTAAAAGCAATGAAGCTGTACTGTACTTGCCTTTTTTGTAAATATGTAATATTTAAAAGTAGTATGACAATTTGCATATAAAATAATTCACCAAAATGCCTTTTGAATGAAGAATGCTCAAGCACTTTCCACACATTAGTGACTAGCATCCCAGAAGAAACAAGAGACTACATACTTACCTGCTTCGATAACACTGCTAGTAAATTTGTACTCAATGGCAGGAACACATGCAACTTGTTAGAAAGGTGCTAAATAGATTATAAAGAGAAGGGGTTGACTATTAATCAAACTGACGCACAAGGAAAGGAATGACAGATAACTTACCTAGGTCATTGGGTGGGTGGGGACAAAACTCATCTGGAACCTATCAAAAGGAAAGGCTTTACATGCACTACCTACTCCAGTTACCAAAAAGTAGGATACAGCATTCCATAAGACAGCCAAGGTACTACAGGATATTTTTTCCTCATACAGCCAAAGCCTCTTCGTTCATGGATCTCTCCTGAAAATAACATTCCAGATAAAATAATCTGGACTTTGGATTCTGAAATGGTATTCCTCAATGAAGCCTTGAGTGGACTCTGTACTAGCTATCCCTGATGACAGCCAAGAGTTTATCATTCAAGAAGATGCTTAAAACCACGGACTGGGGACTGTGCACAGCTACACCTTCTCAAGTGAAGAACATCCAGTAGCATCCTTTTATATACTTTAGTCAAGATAAGAATAATTTACAGCTGTGGAAAAGAAATGTCTGGGAATAGTGTGTGCTCTCTAAAAACTCCAAATCAATCTCTATGGTAAGAAGTTTAGTGGCAGATTAATAACTCCCCGAGTTAGTCAGCAGAGCAGCAAGCTGCTTAGATGCAGCCTGAGAATGGAGCCCAGTAACAAGATCATACAGCACAAAAGTGGTACCAATAATGCAAATATGGATGACCTTTTTAGACAAGGAACTAGGTAGTGCTACTGCGTGGATAAATGTTTTTATCTTCCAAGCTTTGTTTCTTAAAGGATTCCAACAAAACTTGCTTGAGCCTTGGAAAGTGGATGAAATCTGAAAAGTTGTAATAAGATGGGAAAACTATAACTATTCTCTCAAAAGGGAAATAAAGGACTTTAAAGATGGCTGCACATTGGGTAATAGCTCAACTCTAGCTCTCCCAGTGTCAAAACTGGAACTCAGAGAAGGCCAATAGACTTGTGTTTATGGGTAAATTTCAGTAACTGGCTAGTAAGTGTACTCTCTGGATGACAGGAAAATTAATACACAGCACCTAGAAAAAAAATCAGCTACAAAAAGCGAGTAAGAAATGCTGACTGGGGAAAGTTCTGCAGCTGTTCAACAAAAATCAATGGAACCTCCAGACATGACTCCAGTAACCTACATAACTGCACACAGACCTGGCACTGATGGACTATAGCAACACAAACAAAAGACTGGAAAAATGGAAGAAATTTTAAACAAAAATTCAGATGAGGTGAAAAAGCTGCAAAAATCAGAGACTGAAATGAAGAAAAGGTTGGCTGAATATGAGACTGAACAACCAAACATGATGCTATGCAAGTAGGTTGATGCACGGCCAGAACCATTCAAATGTATACCACAAGGCCAGCAGTATATGATCCAGACATCACAAAATAAGATGAAAATACTAAATTAATAGCATATAACTGGCTGAAAACAGCCCTTTATTAGTGAGACAGACCGGTTTCGGCAACCAATGCCTTCAGTCATACACTGAAGAAGGCATTGGTTGCCGAAACCAGTCTGTCTCACTAATAAAGGGCTGTTTTCAGCCAGTTATATGCTATTAATTTAGTATTTTCATCTTATTTTGTGACTTCTGGATCATATACTGCTGGCCTTGTGGTATACATTTGAATATGAGACTGCTCAGGAAGAGAGGTTTCAAAAAAATAATAGAATTAGAGGACAGACCACAAAGGGAAAACCTGAGACTTGCAGCTATACCACAGAAGCTGGAAGGAACAGACTGCATTCATTTTATGAAAGCACAAATAAGCAACTGGACTGGTACTTCACAGCAGGAGTTGTTAGTTGAAAGAGCTCGCAGTGTGTGTATGCTCCAAACCTGGCTATGAGAAAACAACCTAGACATTTAATAGTAAAGGTGCAATCCTACCAGCAGAAGGAATCTGTTCTGACAAAACTATGGCAGAAGGACAAAATACTAAAAGTGGGAGAGAGCAGAGTGTTTGCGGAGAATGATTACTCATTGTACACCAAGCAGAAGAGGAATAAATTCATTCCACTATTGAGGGAATGTTGAGATGCAGGTATGAGATTCAAACTGCTGTACTCAGCAGTCTTCAAAGTATTCTTCCCTGGAGGGACACTTTTGATGCAGTACATGCTAAAAAGGAAATACAAAAGTTTGTCCAACAAAAAGTGAGGTGTGAAACATGAGGAGATTCTGCTTATTATACTTCTGGTAATAAAGACCACAGAGAAACTATACATGTGAAACCTTTTCGACTGCTTCAATGGAAAATGTTGGAGAGAAGGAAGGGAGCACAAGAGTTGATTAGAACTGAGAGTACTTTGGAAACTAAGCAGAGACAAGACTTGGGAGATAGATGAACAGTAAAAACCAGTAACAATGTGGGATTACAAAGTAATAATTACATTTGTGAAAGATGACAAACAAGAAATTCTGAAAATATTGGATTTTTTCAGAATTTGTTGGACTTGAGGGACTCCCAACTATACGCCCTACTTCAAGTCATTAATGTTCAGAAAAAATGCTTTGGGGAGGGGAAGAGAGGGGAGAAAGTTAACTGCAAGTAAAAACTTTTTTCTTAATACTACTATTTATGTGGTGTACGGTTTTCTTTGCATGCTAAAAAGTAAAGTTTTCTCAGGTATGTTTAAGTGCAATGGAGACTGTAAATAGGTGCTATTGCTCTTTATTAATTCCTTTCTCCCGTCTCTTTCTTCTTGTTCAGTTTTAAGAAATGTAGGCACTGAAAAAAAAAAAAGGCCTAGTTAAGAGAGCATAACAAAAGAAAAAAATTGTGCTTTTTCACATTCTTGCATGGGGGGGAATGACTGGATTAAGGGACCTTAGATTGATTTAGTAACAAGTTTTAACAAAAAAAAGCAAATGGAAAAATACTGAATATTGCGTCTTTTTCTAGCAAATTAATGTATGCTTAGTAGCAGTTTTACATCTGGCCCTCATGTCTCCATGGAAACATCTGATAAAGAGAAATTGACTGTTTGGGTCTCATGTCACTGAGACAACCTGATAATGAGAAATTGGCTGTCTGGTTCTCACGTCTCCAAGGAGACAATCTGATCAAGATAAACTGGGTACAGTCTGGTGGACAGTGATTGGCAGGGAAATACAAAAGTTATACAAGTTCCACTAAAGCTGTACTGAATTAAGAAAAATGTAAGCAATTTTTTGAAAGCTAAAACTAAATAAAGGTGCACTGTAGTTGCCTTTATAGTCAATCTATAATGTACAAAAATGAGTGAAACTAATACGAAAAAAATTTATGTTTGTCATTGTGGAAGTATACTGTAGTTTTCAAGTGAAACTAACTTTTCTGTGCAAACTTCTGCACTGCTTGAAGCCTAATGCTTCTTGAAGATGCTACTTCAAGAAACAGAACATTAACTTTATCAAGCTGAATAGAACTGTGGAAACAATAAAAACACCTTCTAAAACGCAAGAATGAAGCAAACAGAAAATCCTGCACGGGATGTGTACAAACCGATATAAGGGGATAGTGTTAGCTGTTGGACACTGACTGTGGTAGAGCAAGAGGGGAGAATGGAAGATCTGGATTCTGAGAAATTTGTCGCCTCCACCACAATTTCCCCTAGTCAAAAATTCCAAAACTAGAATCTGAAAAGTCAAGGGATGTGGACAGTAGAACCATAGACACTACAGATACCACTGTATCTTTCTTATGTGAAGTCTTGCAAGAGGTATCATGATCATCCTAGATGCCATAATACTCCAGAATCAGGAGGAATTACCGTTCTGAGACAGAAGTCTGAGTGGCAATCATGAGGAATAGATGTAAACACAGATCTACTTCTCCTTTGGAAGAAAAGCTTTTTGAACGGAGTTGACCAGTAGACACTCCAGGAAAATTGATCCTTTCAGGAGTCGGAAAAACTTTGAATATTCTCTTGGAATCCCAGCCTGTGTACAAGATTCTTTGCCCAAATGAGAGTGTCCTGACAGTTTGAAAAAGACTCTGCAAATATAATAGAAAAATGGGAACACCATGCAGTTTGCAATGGGAACACCATGCAGTTTGCAGTAGGCTCACACAGGAGCTAGACACTTTTGAAAACACCATTTGAACAGTAAATAACCCTCAAGGATAAGGCAGAGAACTGATTATGTGATCCAAACAAATAACCTTAAGAAACACCTGAAATTTGGATCTATAAGAACGTGATATGCATCTTAAATTTAAGGTCACCAAAACACAAATGGGGAATAAAAGCCAAGAAGTTGTGAAATGACAACATTTTGAACTTTGTACACAAACTGGTTCAGTAAGAAAGTCAAAAACTAGTTTCCAAAAAGCTTCTTTGGTACCACAAAAAAATAACTTAATAAAACCCTTCTGAAGAGGAAGAATAGCTTCTCTTACCTCCCTACCCCCCCCCCCCAAGCTAGCATATGCCGATGACAGGAGGGAAAAGAAGAATTTGGTCTGCCAGATGAATCATAGAAGAGCAGATAGAGAGAGACACAGACACACACAAAGACTCCTACGGACATCTGCACCCTTGATGGATTACTCTAAGAACCAATCTGTTGTCAAAGAAAAACAATGGAGGTTGGGAAGTTTTGGAAGAATTAAGAGACTGCCAGGGTGGGAAGGAAATCTTTCATATAGTCAGACTTAGACTGCCCTTCGTTCTGGGGGATGGGATTCAACTTTCTTTTTGGAATCTCTCTGCTATTGCTTTTTAAACATCTTAACAGCCAAATGCTGGAACTGTTCATTTTGTTTTTTTATTAAAAGGTTGAAGGAATGCTGAATCCCTTGGAAAGCCCGGAGAAGGGGGGCTGAAAATCTGAGAGATTCCCCGAGTCAGCTTCTCTCACTCATCACAAGGACGTCTGAAGCAGAAACTCCAAAAAATAGTTTTCTATAGAGGGGAGAATTCAAAACTTGATTTTGATATCATCGGAGGTTTTGAGGATGCAGCTAGGCTCCTCATAACAGTTCCAGTGTCAAAAGCCCTGGAAGTGGCATCAGCAGAGTGACATGCACATTTAAAAAAATGGTTATTCACTTGAGAAACAGAAGAGACTAAGTTGCACAAACCAGATTTTTCCTCTCAAGAGCAACAGATGCCAAAATATTCCTCAGATTCTCACAAGCCTCATGCATAAACTTCAACATATAGGCTTAACAGTTGAAAATTTGAAAAAAAGTGTTGCAGAACACACTTTTTCCCCATACTTGCCAAAAACATTCCAATCCTTGTCAGAAAGAGATGGATTAGTATTAACCAAATATTTAGCAGCAGCAGGGTTTAGTAAGAAATAGCTCCTGTGTCACATTCTCGGCAAGTGTATAAAAACTTACTGATTGAGGAACTTTTATCTTTTTTTTTTTTTTTTTTTTTTTTTTAGGGGCAGTCTGTTGACTGTTAGAGCAATTGCAAGCGGTGATAAAAACAATCCTCTAAAGCAGACAGAAGAACAGGAATAGGCTCTGGAAATTCAGTTGTAGCAAATCATAATACTGCCTGAGGGACTAAGAAACATCTCTGTTTTCCCATCAAAACAAAGCATTCATTCCAGAAACAGTCTCAGTGAAAAAGACTATCCTTTAAAGGAACTTGGTCAAAGCCATGTTTGTGGAGACCATCTTCTCTTCACACTCATTTTGAGGTTTAATTTCTTCAGAAAACGAAGAATCCCTTTTTCTTTTACCAGAAACAGCTATACAAGAACAGTCAAGAGCCTGTACTAAACCCCAACTTAAAGTTAGTAAAAAAAAATCACTCCTTGTCAAGTGTTACTGAGAGAGGAAAAGACATTTTAACACGAATTTCTGAAGAATCAGACCCAGAAGTACCAGCAATAACCTACCTAAAAATGGGCACAGCCTTCTGGCTAAGCAGAAATATTTCTTGCCCCAAGACTGATAAGAGTGTAGGTCTCCTGCCAACCAGTGGCACACCAACAGCTGCAGAAGATGTCTAACCTCCAGTCCATGGTGGCTGTAGGGACTACATCATTAGGACCCAAGGAAAAAGACGAGTAGTCTGAGAAACCATCTTTGGCCACAGCAGTCACCCACTTGTGGCATTTTATCAGCCTGCTGTGTTAGCAAAGGCTACTTAAACTTTTGCTTTCAGTGACTGGAATAAGGCGAGAAGCTAGTAGGTTGTTGCATGGTTAAAGCGAAAAAGGTGTCCTATTCTTGGGAAGGCCTAGCAGCAACAGTTGGTAAAGCAGGCAAGTAATAAAATAAAAGATCCGTTTCCATGATAAAACACAGTAAGGAGCACTTTGAACAGGTTACCTAGCACTAAAAGTAAAACACCAGTTTCTACATAGAAAAGTAGTTTAAAACAAGTTCCAACAACTTTAAACCACAAAAGCAAAACATAAGGCACAGATTTAAAAGTAACAGTCACATAGTAAACAAAAACACTTTACCAGCTTAAATATAAACATTTTTCAAAAACAGTAAATTTTGTCACAAAAAGTGATTTTTTTCTTCTCCAAAGAGAACTTAGCTGCTCAGCAATGGAACAGCATTAGCAGACCAATCCTCGAAAGCTCACAGATGAGCTCTCTTTGGCAGCAGGAAAGGACTTTGCACACAAACCTGAGTTTTAGTCAGCGCAGCTTATGATGACTAATGGTGTGGGTGCATGGAAGGTGCCCTGAAACTTTGGAAGCTGTCTACTTGCTATAGCCATTATAGGACATAAGTAACCCATACAGCGTAGGCTACTTCAACAGTGATCAAAATGAAAATCAACTGCTCATTTTGAGAGAAATATTACTTCAGACTATGCGAACATGCTGGATTAAATGCTTGCATTCATTAGCGGTTAGAATTTTTTTATTGCAATGTTTATCTAGTACAAAATATGGCGATGTTGAATCATACGGAAATGTTAAAGTAGAGGGAAGTATTAAAATGCAAGTAAGGTGAAGTATAATGCATCATTAAAAATGTTCAAGCCTTGCTCCATGTCATACAACGTTGGAGGCTTGACCAACCCAGATGATGAGTTCAAATAATATTAGGCAAGGAAGAAACAAGGCTGGGGGGAATGCGCAGTCTGCTACACTGTTGAACTGAAACCTGCTGACGATGGAAGAATGGCATTTCATCTCTGACTAAGAATGTGCACTTAGCTGCTGTCAAACTGCTTTTGCAGTAGTACTTTGAGGTGTCTATCTTTCTAAAGACAGTATGTACAGGGACAGTGGACGTCATCCAAGAAGGAATACAGTAGTGCTCTCGTGTACGTAACTAAACATGCCAGCTGCCAAGGGGTGCAGTGTTTTTCAGCTCAGTCTCAGTAAAGTGGGAATAAATTGGCCAGCTGAATGTAGGAGGACTGATGGTTGAAACAAGATTAAAAGGGTCTGATATACCATACAAATGTACAGTTCTGTATAAAGAGTTGTTATTAACACTTCACCAAGCATTAAAAACTATAGATTAAATGCGCTAGTTCACTGCATTTGAGATGTTATGGGATGCAAAAAGTTTAATGAAAGAATAGCGTACTAAAAATAGTACGAGTTACCCATCTTCCATTATTTTCTTTACTACTACGCATATGACTGAATTGCTTAATCTTGGTGGCCATGTCACAGTATGAGAAGACTGATTATAAACAGAAAAGGACAGATTTGTGCCTTGACATGGTTTTACTAGTCATGCTAACTGTGCTTTACTGACTGAAAAAGATACATTCTGGACAAAGCAGAGACACGATACAGACTGCTAAACTAAGTAGATGAAGCTTGAATGCACAGAAAATTATGGTATGTATGAAGTGGATCCTAAATATTAAGATACTGCCTTTTTTTTTTTCAAACACTTATTGAATTGTCACTTGTGACATACGCAAATTACATTTGTATAAAAGTAATCAAACTATATTAACATAAACATTGTACTTCACATATATTGCTATACATCATATAACATAAGCAAGATTACATAAATTATTCAATTCTTTAAAAAAAAAAAAAAAATTAAAGAAACATGTTTATTAAACCATTGCTTACTACACTGGCAATCATATTTATGCAAATGAAAACAAACCACTCCGTCACAATCCTAGTCGCACACATTTTACATCACAAAGCATACTGACACTCCCAGTTGCAAAACAATATACATCACTTAAAGTATAATCTACCCAAACTTTCTCACTCAAACATTACATAGCTCATTTAAGTCCTGCCACCTTTTAGACCCCATTCCTCCCTTGTATATGTCATTTCCACAATTCTCATGTTTTCCTATGCAGTTTGCTCCTACCCTTTTCTAAAGGTCTAATTCCAGTTATTTTACCTCTGTTACTGGAAGTAGTAACTATAGTACAGTTGGTTTAGATTTCGATTTCCATTTTCTAGTAATTGCTTTTTGAGCAGCCACCATTATTAGACACAGCAAGGCCTTAGCATATCTCGGAGATTCCAATTTTGTATTATACCCAAGAAAAATTATCTCCCTCATCAGACCAATATGTCCACCCAGCATCTCCAACCGTGCATCCTGCAGGGAATCCTTAAAGTCCTCCAATTCACCACACTCCCAAAAAATATGTTCCCAATTACCTTTCTTCCCCTTCACACCTCTAACATTTGCCGTCTGCCCGAGGAAAAATTCTCTGGCATCTACTTGGAGTATAAAAATATATGCGAACATTTCCAAGCAAATCTTCTAGATCTTGTTGCATATTTGGGAGGCGTACATATATCCTACCATTGTTTCTTTGTGAATTGCTTATCCAGTCTCTCCCCAATTCTTTCTAACTTTCTCGGATTCTTAGTTATCATGCAATATTTTATACGCACTACTAATTATTCCTTTATCTGCAGTTTCCATTGTAGATTCTATTAAAAACTCTACCAGTGCTGGTCTTTCATTTAAATCTCCCCTATTTCTCTCTTTACCTACACTCTGATATCAATCCTTAATAGGGAAGGCAATCTCTAAACTGCAGTCCAAATAAATGTGTGATGTCTTCCATTTCCATCAGCTTTCCCTCTCTAGTTATTTGCTCCCAATACCCTGGTTCCTTTGCCAGTTCTCTCCAATAAATTCCAGTCTCCTGTTGCCTATTGTTTGTATCCCTAATTACAGTCATCCCTATCAGCAGAATCTCCTTTATCTACTCCCATGCTGGTTTAGTTCTTCGAATACTTTATGAATACAATATTCTGTATGATTATTGCTTCTTTTTCTTTCAGCTTTTTCCCAGTTAGGGGTCGCCCACAGCAGATCACCTGTCCACTCATGATTGGCAGTGAAGTTTTACGGTGTCGAGTTGCCAGCCCGGCACCCAACCTTCCAAGGAAGGCACACACGCACACACTCATGCCTAGAGTCAATTTAGAGTATCCACCTACAGCATGTCTTTGGGATGTGGGAGGAAACCCACGCGACCACAGTGAGGACATGCAGACTCCACACAGAATGCACCCCAGCTGAGGATCGAACCAGACAGCCTCTTGCTGTGAGGCGGCAACGCTAACTATTGCACCACTGTGGCCACCATCAACCAAGGACTCAGTGAGATCTTCAAATTAGTCAACCTTTTTTAGCAACCTTAGACTTTAGGTTTATGTGGGCGGCCACGGTGGTGCAGCAGTTAGCGTTGCCGCCTCACAGCAAGAGGTTCTCCGGTTCGATTCTCACCTGGGTGCCTTCTGTGCAGAATCTGCATGTCCTCCCTGTGGTCGCGTGGGTTGCCTCCAGGTGCTCTGGCTTCCTCCCACATCCCAAAGACATGCAGTAGGTGGATTGGACACTCTAAATTGGCCCTAGGTGTGCGTGTGTGCCTTCTGTGAAGGCTGGGCGCCGGGCTGGCAACTTGACACTGTAAAACCCCACTGCCAATCATGAGCAGACAGACGATCAGCTGTGGCAACCCCTAACCGGGAAAAGCCAAAAGAAGAAGACGACTTTAGGTTTATGGGGACACAGGATGTGTAGATTCCACAGAAGATACCTCAGCCGAGAACTACACCTGTAAATCACGTGCTGTGAGGAAGCTACAATAACGTCTGCAGCCAGTTGCAGTACTTCAGCATCAAAACACTTGTAATGTTAGTGTTTTTGTTACCCAGACATCTTCTATATCTTTCTAATACATTAACCGTTGAGTAACTCCTGAGTCACTGTCTTCATATCCAGTAAGTCATACTTTTGAGTGCATATATACCATCCAGTAAACACAAAGCCAATAAAACAATGCAATTATTTTTTGGTTGTCAAGTGACAATATCTTCTTCAAATATATTGCACAGCAACAGATAATGTATAATGTGTAGGATCACCGCACATCATGTACATTATCAGATGTGCAAGTGGAAAAAAACTTAAATTAAAAATGGATGTTAACAGCATATTTTGTATGTCTCTTCAGAAAAGTGTGCATTCAAAAGCACTGCTAGCAGATCAGAGATGCTGTAAAGCATAACTGAAAGGAAGAGCCTGGGAAATGGTCATGCTTTATGTATGAAGTGGAGTACAGGATGTCATCTCAGTTATGGCCCGAGTAGTACTGTATTATAAAATGTACTGGAATAAACTCTTCTTGCCTTTTTTTCCCCCCCAACACCATATGAGTATGGCTACCCGCGGTGGTGGTGCTGCGGTAGTGTTGTCGCCTCACAGTAAGACGCTGTCCGGTTCGATTCTCAGCTAGAGCGTCTTCTGCGAGGAGACATGAGTGAATGGGCGTACCTTCGTTGAAGGTTGTGCGTCAGGCCTGGCAAGCTGGTACATAAAAATTAACTGCCAATCATTAGCAGACCGGAGTATCCACTGTGGCGACCCCTAACCGGGAAAAACCGAAAGACACAAACTGTATGAGTATGGCTATATTAACACTTAAGTATCGTAAAGGAACAAAAATCATATAGGACAGTCCATACTGAGCGGGTTTCATTAACTTCCACAGAAATTAAAGATTACTTTACTTAGATTGGATTTTCACAGGAGATACAGTATGCACACTGAATGAAAGTGTTGTACTGTTAACTCCCCAAAATCAAAGGAGGCATCCTAACTAAAGCAGTATGAGTCATCAGGGACATTGAGGAGTAGACACACACCAGACATTTTTCATAAGTAGATGCAAACAGGACATGTTGCTGCATTAATACTTGGGTAATAAGGTGTGCTGCAAAGGTGTGCTGCAATTGTGCAAAAATATTTTAGCACACCTCACCAATATTTTCTGTTCGGAGTTGCTCTTATTGCAAAATAGAAATTTCCCTCTCTCCAAAATGCTATTCTGCTTAAAGATCTGGATCCAAAATCCCAGTCTCTCAGTTTCTTGAGCTTCCTGCCTGGAGAAAGTTGTGGTGGCTTTGTTACCCAAAGAGGACAGACACACTAGACACTGCTTCATGTGGACCCCATTTCAATTTTAACCCATGATTAAATAGTGCTCATGTGTAATCTATACTAGCCAAGATTGAATGGCAAAGGTATTGTCAAACCTGATATATAGGCATCAGTTTGGTTTTCTGGATGGGAGGCAAATATCTGACATTTAAAACAACAACGATGATCCATATGGAAGCAGAACGTAAGAAAATACAGCTGCTGTTTGGTGGGTCCTAATGCAAAGAAAGCATTCAACAGGCTAAGCAGGAAGTTTATGACTGGGGCAATGGATGTGCTTGCATTCCCCAATACAATAATAGGCTCAGTTAGGAGGATGTATGTAGGATCAGAGGCAAGAATTAAGGTGGGAAATTTCCTCCGACAGGCTCTGAACAGAGGAAGCAGGAGGGGTGACCTCTTTCCCCTTCATTTGCCTCATGTTTAGTAGAGCCACTGACAAAGAAAAAAGGGACTCCAAAATTCAAGGATATATCTGGTATGGTAATGGGAGTAAAGTTGGCTTTATCTGCAGATATTATTTTGTACTTGATAAATCCAGAAAAAACGTTTCAGTGTTGTGGAACATTCTGAGACAGTTTCAAGAATTTTCAGGATACAAAATTAATAAAGATAAAAGATTATAGCAGTAAATTTTATACTAACACATGAACTGGTTCAGCAAGACCCAAATCTACTTGTGGATAATTAATAAGTTGAAGGAATTTGGGCTGGGAAGAAGGCAAACGTTATCTGGAATAAGTTGATCCTCCTCACAGGACAAGGTGGTTTAGGAGTACCAGACTTTTAAGAATAATTTAGAGCTAAGCAATTAAAGCTTGTATACATAACACGAGCAGAACGTTTTTAAGAGAGTAAAAGTATGATGACTAAGCAAGTGCGAAGTTCAAGAAATAAGAGTAGGAATTTGGATGCAGATTCCTCAGGAGAATAACAAAAAGCATATTGAATATTATATTCATTAAGTTACAGAAATTATTCCAAGAACTAAGTAAACATGGGAATGAACAAAGGAGAGTTTTGCCAATAGGGATGACTGCAAGTAATGGTATGGCAAACAGTCAAGAGGGGGTCTGGAATTTACAAGACAAAACCAACAAAAGAGTAAAAGCAATGGGAGCAAATAACTAGAGAGGAAAAGGTAACAGACTGGGATGAGGCCAAGCAGAAGTTTGGACTTCAGGTTACAGTAGGATATCAAGCTGTAGTACGGAAGACTTCAGGTTACAGAATGATATCAATCTGTAGTAGGGAAGGCAGAGTACAAGCAAAAGGAAAGGAATAGGGGAATTTTACGTGAAGGACAAACTCTGGTAGACTTTTCTGTTGAGTCTAGAACAGCAGCTGTTAAAGGAGAGAATTAGTATTGCATTATAAAACATTGCATGATAGCTATAAGAATCAAATCGGGGGGGTTGGGAAGAAAGATTGGAAAAGCAGTTTACAAAGGAACAGTGGAAGGACACATGTACGGCTCTGAAATATGCAAAGTCCAGAAGGTTTAGGATTTTTGCTTGGAGGCATTTGCATAGCTATTTTCATACCTAAGCAGATTTCAAATAATTTTTCCGCACGTAGATATCAAATGCTGGAAGTGTAAATGGAAAGACAGGGGTAACTGGGCACATGCTTTTGGGAGTGTAATACCAGCTCCTTCGAGCAATACCAGCTCCTTCGTGCACTTGATCCACTAGCTGAACTCAGATCTCCTGCTGTGTAGTTAGGGTTTTACCACTCTACCTCACGGACTGACAGAGGTATGAAGTCGGGTACTGTACCACACCCAGAGATCACTAAAGCAAATACTTCAGTAGATTTCTGCATTATTCATATCAGTTCAAACCTCGTCAGCATTGTGGATAAAAGAAATAACATACATCTGCATGGTCTTTACCTGCTTCCAGAAGATGAGGCATTAGTTTGTCCAATAATCCTCATCATTTAGATGTCAAATTGTAGGCTTGTAGCATCACAGACTGCAATGCCATTTATTACACAAAACCTATTAACTGCAATAGATACCGCCCTCTAGAAGATTTCAGTTCAGATCCCAAGAGAGTAATCTTTGGGATGTATAACAAACTAAAAAGCTTGTAAACAAGTTTATTCAACATGACCTGACAACATCCTTGGTTTGAATCTGGGGTTTGCCACAGTTGCTCCTGTCTCTAATAGTTTTAACTAGGTAGTCAGTTTTAACTAGGTAGTCATCCTATTAATTTGCTAACATTTTTTTGCTAAACATTATCCCCACCTAGTCCTGCTTCACAGCTGTTACCTTGCTGTTGACTCACTCTTTTGGTTCTGTCTGACTAGGACTCCATACATCTTAAAACTTGTTCTTAAACAAGCCTACTTTTCTAGAAGCATGCATCGTAGGGACCACTTCATACCTCTATGATAATCAACCCATAGACCTTGTATGACTTTAAAAATATCAGCATAATTCATTGGAATATCATTTGTCCTGCACAACACACTGAGTTACGTTTCTGTACTTATAAAAACGTGCTACATGTAGACACATTTGTAGTGAATTTGTTCAGCACAGTGAGCTTCATGCCAGTATCATGAATGTACACCTTTCAGTGAATTCTATGCTAAAAATTCAGCACTGGACCGTCTTTCTACAATACTAAATTTAAAGTCAAACACTTGTGATGACTATTCCCATGACCGTTTTCTGGTTCCTCTCACATGCTTACAGAAAGATTTTTCAACCTTTCTCAGCATGTCTTCACTACCAGTTAACTACATGCTGAGATTGTTAACTGGATTTATATCACATTTGCACCAGAAATTAGTTATTTTCACCAGAACTGATTGGATTCTCTTCACCAGGCCAAAACTTGAACATCTATGATTATAGTTGGTCATTTTAAATGAGCTTGCAATGTGACTTTGTGCATAAAAATATTAGCACTTTTTTCCTCAAAGTCCAACCACGTTTGGCCAGGCAAAATTAATGCAAAGTTGTAAAATTTAGTTTTTAAATTCAGCATTTTAAAATATAAAGTATGACATTATACTGCAATGTGCACCAAAATCCAGTATAATATATAACTGGTTTGTTTTTAATACACAGGTATTTGGACCAAAAGGCACTTTTGTCCTCATTCACAGCTTGGAAATGTACAGACACATTCTGGCCATCAATTAATGTACTGAGATGGCTTGTGGAACACACTGCATTCAGAGTGCACTCCAACAGCCATTAGTTTTTAAACTGTTCTTTCGACTCCGGAACATTAGCAGTTGCTGATTTCTATTTTTTATGGACCAACAGAACAATCACCCCCCCCCCCTCCAGAAAGGCCTACATATTTAAATGTAATGTTTTACGCCATGTCTTTAACATGACTATAGCACCAGCTTTAGTTGGGTATGGTTTCTGCCTGCTCATTTGTTAAAGGGTGCCATGTTGGCTACCACATGGTCACTGGCCTTTACTTTGTTTTCATTTAATTTTCATACACAGACCGCATACTGTACAGTTCCAATTCTATTAAACCTTACAGTGTTCACTCACTTGGCATACATCGATGGCTTTCTCCAGTGTTAAATCATTTTCTCTAAATAGTTTGATCCTTAGCCAGGTATCGTCTTGATGAGTTGCTACCAGCCGTTTTATAATGGTCTTTCGGCTTTTACTAGTTAGGGATCGCCACAGCATAACTCCGGTCCGCGAATGACTGGCAGTGAATTTTTACTGTGTCGAGTTGCCAGCCCGGCGCCCAACCTTCAAAGAAGGTACACCCATACACGTTCGCATCTACCTGCATGTCTTTAAATTCGCTTGACCGCAGGGAGGACATGCAGACTCCGCAGAGAAGGTGCTCCGGCCGAGAATCGAACGAAGAGCCTCTTGCTGTGAGGTGACCACGCTAACCGCTGCACCACCGCGACCCTGCTACCAGCTGTTTTAGGTTTACTCTTTACTAATTTTTTTTGTTTTCATACACAAATCTTGTGGGTACTTTTCCGTTCAACCTCTACCACGCGTCTTGCTGCTTTTCGTCGAGCCCAACGAAGACTGAAAGGTCCGTGACAGACCAAGATGCTTTCAGAAGGTCCTCCAAAATAAGTCGGTGTTGTTTCAGTGGTGTAATACTGTCTGTTCTAACAAATGCAGAGAAGTGTGGATTCTCATAAGACTGAAGTGGCAACTTTTCTTCCGGGTTGTAATGCAGTTTACCATAGAAGTGTATTGTGATTTTTACATGCATCTGTCTGACTGTAAAACACCCTAGTATATTTAAAACTAAAAGCATCATTACCCTCCACTGACATGACCAGAACAGAGACCATGACTAATCAAATGGGAAAGATCTGTATGTACATTACAACTGTTCAAACTAAGCACACCACAGCCAAGCCCAAAATCGCTAAACATGCCTTAATTTGCATCTTTGTATAACTGAAAAAGTAAGGCAGTTAAAATTATTATAGCAATAACCCACGCCTGGGTGTGGGTAATGCTAAATTTACCCACGGTTGGCGTGGTTTGGTCGAGGCGGCCCGAGGATAAACAAAGCCAACCGTGGGTAATTAGCATTACCCACACCCAGCGTTATTGCTATATATGACATTATTTAAGAAAAGAAACTATTACTTTTCTTAAATAATGGCATAGTATAATGCCTGTTTACTGCCCTTCCGCAGATGTCTGGCATCAGCGGCAGTTCTGATGTACTGCGCACCTCGCGGTACATCAGAAACTGTGAGCAAAAAGCGGAGAAATCAAGATCATCGTTGCTTTTTAGTGTCTCGCTATGTTAAATGAGTTTAACATAGTGAGACAGTTTTAAAATAAAGCGGACATCTCCGTTGCTTTTTAAAACTGTCTCGCTATGTTAAACTCATTTAACATAGCGAGACATAAAAAGCAACGGAGATCTTGCTTTCTCCGTTGCTTTAAACACTGTCTCGCTATGTTAAATGGGTTTAACATGGTGAGACAGCTTTAAAATAAGCAACGGAGATCTCCGTTGCTTATTTTAAAGCTGTCTCATGTTAAACCCATTTAACATAGACATGTTTAAAAGTTATACTAAGGGAAAAAGTCCGGGGACGGACCTTTTCCATTAGTATAACTCGATTTACAACGGGCACGCTGGCCAATCAGCGTGCACGTTTCGGGGGGGTCATGGTATAATTACAGTTATCGGTCAGATCTTACAAGACCATCCTCAAAGTTTGAAAAGCGTTGATCATAGCTCTCCCTTACTCATATCACAAACCACAGGCACCAGGTGTACATTTTAAAAAGTGTATTTATACAGCAGACTGTCAAAATTAAATGCATTTGCAATCGACAAGAAAAAGCGGTTTTCTTCTTTAACATAACGAAAAAGCAATACGCTTTTTTATTCATGTGCCTAAAATGCATAAACCTGTTTTACGGATACCAAAAAAATAAAAGTGGCACCTCGGGAAAAGCAAAACAAATTACGCCCATCAAAGTTCACTAGGAAAGAAAGCTCTGGCAGATCTATATGCGATTAAACCTTTACACACAAACTGCCTCAAAACCTAAAAGAAAATCAGTGTCAACAATGACCGTCTTAGCACTATACCTCGAGAGACAGTATTTACATTTTTTTAGTTGGTTGCATTTTTAACAAACCAGCACTTTGATGCAAAACGTTCTAGGCAATGTCCATTATTATAGTAAAAGGTAAAAAAGGCAACAGGTCAGGTGAAACGACAACATAGCTATGCTTCCCAGGAATACGGCGAGACGCGTGGTAGGGGTTTAACGGAATCTTCCTTTGCTTTCTAAACGTCAAACTCCACTGTCATACTTCAAGTTGCACATATATTGCATTCTTCAGTGTTAAATCAGCTAAGGGAGAGGCTTTTAAAAAAGTAGACATTTGTAATTCTACAGAATATACTTAATCATCCAAGTATGCTGCGGTAGCGTTACCCCCTCACAGTAAGACGTTATCCTGTTCGATTCTCAGCTAGAGCGTCTTCTGCGTGGAGACATGCGTGAATGAGCGTATCTTCGTTGAAGGATGTGCGTCAGGGGTGGCAATTCGGCACGTAAAACTCTACTGCCAATCATTAGCGGACCAGAGTTCCGCTGTGGCGACCCCTAGCCAGGAAATGTCGAAAGACACAACATACTTAATCATCCAAGTCAAAGTTACAGTCTTAAACTTTAGGTTTAAAGTAATTGACTATTTGTTTACTTATCTGCAGTTGTTAATTAGGACTGTCCAATTGGGTCAGAGAACCCTTTTTAGCAGAACCACGCGCAGAAAAACTCCACATGAAAAGTAGCAACATACTAAAGAAGCTTTACATGGCAAATAATTAGAAGTTATGTACTCACCATAACGTTCCATCTGAGTAGGTGACTTCATTTGGATGCAACCTGTGGGTATCGGATCCGACCTCGGATCCGAGCCGGCATTTCAAAAGCTTAGGCTTTGAGCTCCTAGCTCCTCCCTCTACCCATAACCCCTTGCCAATCCCTGACTGACCTCAGATTGAGTTTGCCTATATAATACTGACAACAGTACCTGAACAAAGCAAAAAAATACTCGCTGTATAAAGGTCAGGGGGATGGAGGGGGGGACGGTTGCATCCAAATGAAGTCACCTACTCAGATGGAACGTTATGGTGAGTACATAACTTCTAAATCTGAAGTAGGCAGACTTCATTTGTCTGCAACCTGTGGGACAGAGTCCCCAGCTACCTGAATCTTGGGCGGCCGTCATGGAAGGATGTTTCGGAGCACCGCTGAGCCAAAGGATGCTCTTCCTCTGGAAACAACATCCACCTTATAATGAGAAATAAAGGTATGAGGTGAGGCCCAAGTGGCTGCCGCGCAGATATCATCCAATGACACACGGGACTTAAAGGCGGCTGACGTGGAGACTGCCCTAGTAGAATGAGCCGTAACCCTCTGAGAAGCAGGTCTACCTGAAGTGTCATAAGCCTGCAGAATACAATTAGCAATCCACCTCGATAGTGTGACTTTAGAAACTGCTTTACCCAAAGCAAATTTAGCAAAGGAGACGAACAGCTGATCTGATTGCCTGTGACCAGCTGTTCTGTGAATATAAAATCGTAATTGTCTATGAACATCCAAGGAATGCAGTTTGTATTCTCCTTTGTTTGAGTACTTGGGAAAAAAACACAGGTAAGTTGATTGATTGATATTAGATTCTGAAGAGACCTTTGGAAGAAAAGATGGATTGGTCCTGAGGCACACCCTATCTGGAAAGAAGGAAAGATAAGGCGGCTTGACGCATAGAGCCTGAAGTTCAGACACTCTTCTGGCTGAAGTGATAGCTACTAAGAAGGCAGTCTTCCAGGAAAGGTACTTCAGGTCTGTAGACGCTGCAGGCTCGAAGGGAGGAGAAGTAAGGGCTTGCAGAACTAAAGATAGGTCCCAAGGTGGTACAATGTCTGACTGGAGGCCTCAACAAAAAAAAATACCTTTAATAAAGGTTTTGAACAATTTCGCCGTCATGAGGGGAGCCGTCTCCTGACCAATGTGATAATGAGAGATGGCTGCCAATTGTACCTTAATCGTGGAAGAACTTGCCCCCTGATGAAAGAGGTCTGTTAAAAAATCCAGCACTGCCGACATAGGTGCTGAAAAAGGATCCAAACTTTTCTGGACCGCCCAAATAGAGAATCTCTGCCTAGTGGAAGGTTTATGAGCTGCCACTAGAATGGCCTTGACCGGTGAAGAGATACCGGGAGTCCTAATCAAGGATGGAACTGGAGCAGCCAAGCTGTCAATTTCAGGGTGCGTAGATTGGGGACCGAAATTCCCAGAGGATGGGAGATGAGATCCGGAATCGGATCCAGAATCCAGGGTGGATTCACTTTGTGAGACCATACAAAGGGGAACCAGGGTTGACGAGGCCAGAACGGGGCAATGAGAATCATTCTGCTCCCCAAACTGTTGGCTTTCTGCAGAAGCCTCTGCATTAGAGGTAGTGGAGGGTAGGCATAAAGGAGACCGGGAGGCCAAGCATGCACCAGCGCATCTCTCGGGAATTCCCCTGGTGGGGGAAGCAGAGCGAAGAAATTGTCACATTTGGCGTTTGAGGGAGAGGCAAAAAGATCGCAACAGGGTTGCCCCCAAACGGCAAAAATCTTCTTCGCTACCTGAGGATTGAGAGACCACTCGTGAGGAGAAAGAATGGTGCGACTGAGTTTGTCCACCAGGATGTTGGATTTTCCCAGAATGTGCGTTGCTACAAGAAAGCGTTTGGTGGAAATTGCCCATTCCCAGACTCTCATGGCCTCTCGACAAAGGGGATAGGACCTGGTTCCTCCCTGTTTGTTGATGTACCAGACTACAGACATGTTGTCTGTCTGAATTGCAATAGTCCCTGAAGAAGAACCTGGTGAAGTGCTTGCAACGCTAGGAGCACCGCCCTCATTTCCAGGACGTTTATATGCAACGAAGTCTCTGTGGAGTTCCACGTGCCTTGGACAACCTTCCCCGCAGAATGCCCCCCCCACCCGAGGCAAGAAGCGTCCGTGGTCACTGTGGCTCGGGGAAATGCTGCACAAAAAGGTCTCCCTGTCAGAGGCTCCGGAGATCGAAGCCACCAAAGAAGGGAATCCTTGCATGCTTTGCTGACCGCTATCTGTGTGTTGAGAGAGGAACAGAGAGGGGACCACTGAACCTGAAGGGTCCATTGAAGAACCCTCATGCGTAGGCGCGCATGAATAAGAAGCGGGATGGCTGCCGCCATCGAACCTAGGGCCCTCAGGACCGAAGCTGCTGTCGGAAATGGTTGCAGGACTGCTGCGACATGACACTTCAGGTTGGAAATTCTGTCTGGGGTGAGGAAGGCTCGCATTGACCTGGTGTTTAGTCTTCCTCCTATGAAATCTATAACTTGTGTGGGGTGCAGTAAAGATTTCTCCCAGTTGACAGTGATGCCCAGCCTTGGGGCTATACGAAGGAAGTAGTCCCTGGCTGAGCACAGAAGATGCCTTGATAATGCCGTTAGGAGCCAGTCGTCCAGGTACGGAAAGACCTGTAATCCCTGGAGCCTCAGGTGGGCCGCTACAACAGCTAAAACCTTGGTGAACACCCTGGGGGCTGAGGTGAGACCAAAGGGAAGGACCCTGAACTGATAATGACTGGCTCCCAGCCGGAAGCGAAGAAACCTCCTGGACCGTCTGTCCATGCGAATGTGGTAGTACGCGTCCTTGAGGTCGATGGAGCACATCCAGTCGTTCTCCCTCAAGAGGGGGAGTATAGATTGAAGGGTGACCATCCGGAACTTTTGCTTGGTTACGGACAGGTTCAGCAGGGAAAGATCTAAGATCGGTCTTAAGTCCCCCGTTTTCTTTGGCACTAAAAAGAACCTGGAGTAAAACCCTGACCCGGTTTGATCTGGGGGGACGCACTGGATAGCTCTTTTTTCTAGCAGCTGTCCGATTTCGATAGCTGCTGCCTCCCTTTGGTCGGGTGGAACATCTGGGAGGCTGCGAGATCTGGGAACTTTGTATAGGGGAATTGTATAACCTCTGGATATCACGCAAAGCACCCAACGGTCTGTTGTGATGGACTCCCAAGAAGTTAGGTGCCTCGAAAAACGCCCCCCGACTGCCTCCAGAGACGGACAGCCGGGCAACCCTTCAGGGCTGCTGCGTGGGTCTATCAGAGAAAGGTTCTCTGGACCCAAAGTTGCTAGGAGCCCCCCTGCCTCTAGGACGGCGACCTCCCCGTCCTCCTCTGCCACGGAAGGACTGGTTATCCGGAGCAGGTTGGGACTGCTGTGACTTCCGGAACCACATCTTCTTCTGTCCCTTTTGGTTCTTCGAGAAGGACCTCTGGGGAGCTGAGAAGCGGACTCAGACGGCAGACAGCGTCTTCCCGTCCTTCTCGCTCTGGACTAATGTTTCGCGAACAGTTTTGCCAAACAAGGCAGAACCATCGAAGGGGGCATTCGCGAAAGTCGCCTTGAAGGGCTCTGCAAAATCACAGTGGCACAGCCAGGCCTGCCGCCTCATGACTAGGCCTGCTCCGCTGGCTCTAGCGGCTCCCTCGGTAGCGTGAGAAAGCAGCCGCATAGATGTGTTAGAAACTGCTCTAAGAGTGGCCATTCGGGTGGAGTATACCTGCTTATCCTCACCCGACATGGACTCTGGGGGAGATGCAGCGTATTCTTTAATCAGATCCCGCTGCATCCTGATGACGTGTGCCATGTAGTTCAGCGCTCTCAAGAGAAGGTTGCTGAACTGAAAACTCGCTTCCCAATGCGATCCATCGAGCGGGACTCCTTGCCTGGAGGATGCATAGAGGGACTCTCCTGGGCCAATTCCCTCTTAGTGGCTGCAGCCATCATCATGGCATCTACTGGGGGGCCTTTGCTCCAGTGAGTGCGGTCCGCCGGAGGGGAAAGGATACGGTCAGGACGCTTGGGTACAGGCTCAACGGTGTCCGGATCCTTCCACGCTCTGATGGATACAAGGTCCACCAGAGGATCGGCAGGAGGGGACACCCAAGAGGTAGATGGGCCCGCCTCGAATGCCTCCAAGAACACAGACTCGTCTGAGGAGGCTTTGGGGGCAGACCCCCCCCCTGATCCTCAACATTTCCATAATGTCTCCAAATGAGACGTCCTCAGGGGGTGACCTTGGGGAGCCTTCCCCTTCATCCAGGTCTGTGTCTTCGGTAACGGACTCGGGGGAGTCCATGTGCCTCCTTTTGCACTTACGCTTTCGAGGTACTTCGGGGGGGGCTGTCCGAGGAGTACTCTTCAGCAGCTGGATGTTCCAAGGGAACTACTTGGGACATCGAGGCGGGCTGTCCCTGGGACCGGCTGGTGGGAGCCTGGCCCAACTGCAAGGGAGCACGGGATGGAGCCGTGGCAGGGACTGGGGGTCCGGTAGTCCTCAACAGTGCCCTTTCCACTACGTCGAAGGCCGAGGGGGAGCCAGCTTCTCTAAACCCCGAGAGCAGACCCCCACTCGGATCCGGCCTTGCGGATCGGAGCCGAGACAGTCGGATCCGAGAGACCGGTGTGCTCCGACCTAGACGGAGCCGAAGACACACCAGCTCCCTTGGATCCGAGGCTCGGTCCTCGGCTCCGAGAGGTTGGGTCCGAAGTACCCGAAGCACTCAAGGGATGGGACGGATCAGAGGTGTGCCGACCTATCGGATCAGACCCACCCCCGGATCCAACTCTGCCCGGCGCCGACAGCTCCGAACCCATGGTGTGGGTCGGAGAAGGAGCCAAAGGGGTCGAAGCCCCTCCCGGATGGGGGGGGGGGCTAGGAGCACTCCCATTTGCATTTGGGCCTGGATGAATTTCCTCATCATCCGGTCCATGTCTGCTTCACTCATGGAAAAGGTGGATCTAGTCGAGGCCACCGAAGCAGATCTAGAGAGCCGCCTTGGGGACCTCGCTGAAGGGCTAGCCTCCTCCTCCTCGGGCCCAGGAGAGAACAGAGGGGAGTGGAGCCGAGGAGGAGGAAAGCTAGAAGGCACAGGAGAGGCCCGCTTGGATGGAGGAGCCGAACTAGAAGTTTCAGCTCTCCGTTTGTGGTGCCTCTCCTTTTCTCGCTCCCTAGAAGACTCTCTCTCCTCCGGCATCTTAGAGGGAGGTTGAGTCCCAGCCGGTGGAGGAGAGCCCACAGCAACTGTTTGCTGTGTAGAAGGGCAGAAGCGGCGGTATCTGGAGGAGAAGTCCGCCAGAACCAGCCGACCTCCGCTCCCTCAAAGCGGGGTTGAACCCTGCACAAATGGTACAACCAGATGACAGGTGTTCAACCCCAAGCATTCGACCGAGTGTGGCCATCCGCTGGGGACAGCTTATGGCCACACTCGGTACATTTAGAGAATACTGCCTTATGGGCTTCAGACATGTTAAGCCCTAACAGGCCTAAAACACACACACACACAAACTATGCAAAACCCGAGAAAAAATTAAAATAGAGAGAGGAAAGCCTAACACAAACACCTCTAATTAAATTAAAAAAGTTAAAGTTTTTCAAAATTTTCCTGTCAGAAAACTTATCTGCACTAGGAGCTCTAGGAATCTGTCGCAACTTGAAAGCGGCAAACGAAATCTGAGGTCAGTCAGGGATTGGCAAGGGGTTATGGGTAGAGGGAGGAGCTAGGAGCTCAGAGCCTAAGCTTTTGAAATGCCGGCTCGGATCCGAGGTCGGATCCGATACCCACAGGTTGCAGACAAATGAAGTCTGCCTACTTCAGATCGACAGTAATATATAGTAACAGTATACAGGTTGTAGACATGAACAAAACAACATGCAAGTCCTTACATATAAAACTCGTCTTTATACATGTGGGGGGCAAAATATATATGCATTTACATTGTAGCTTTTCATGTTGCTTAAAATCATTTGTTTGAGACTGTGCACAATTTATCTTGGGGATGAACACTGCAAGACGTAGGATCGTCTTGGGTGCTGTTTAAGATCTGCTTTAAAAGTCTGTAGTTGTTTAGTTTGCTTGAGAGAGAGAGAGGTATAGAGTTCCAAATTTTGAAGACATAGATGGGAGTATCTCCACCTGTATTTAGAGAATTTTTATGCCAAGTACAAATTTGTTTTGAAAGCACAGATTGCGGCTTGGATTATAAAGTTAAGGGCTGGGCATTTGTCGGAGTTGTATATTAAACTGTGGACGACTAGAAGTTGGGAATGGTAAATGATGCGGGGTAGTTTATTCCAGTATAGTACTCTGAAGGCTTGGCAGTAGTTGTTACTGTAAATTTAATTTGCAGTACATTTTATTACATTGTTTGAGTTTTGTTCTCTGGAGTGGTGGCAGGTTTTTGAAGATTTGAGAGGTGTATAGTAGGGTGTGGAGTAAGCAGGTTTTTGCAATAGTTTTGGTTTCATCAGTGAGGAAAGGTTTACCTTTACAAAACAGGCCAAGCTTTTTATACATCTTTTTGACTCTGTTTGGATACTGGGATTGTATTTCACACCATCTATCAATGGCTGAAAACAGCAACTTAGTTTTTGGGGGGTTAGTAGTAGTTGTAAGTTGTCAAACTAGGGTGCAGTGGATATAAAGGATTATTTGGCCAGCTCTTGTAATCTGTGCAGGGTACGGCCATAGAAGATTAAAGTAACATTATCATCATAAGGAATCAGAATTGCAGGTTTGGCTGCTGAATGTAGATTATTTAATGAATACATTAAACAGGAGTGGTCAGTCCCTTTTTTTAATTTCTCCAAATCTTTTGGGTTTAATATTGTGACTGGAATGGACCCATTCCTAAGTCAAAGTACAATTACAGTTTATAGCATGGTTTCACTCTCTGATGTCAGCCAGTAGTGCTCTTTGCAACATCTGCAATGTGCCCAGTAATGACTCTTTTTGCAATTCGTATGGGGTTACATGGATTGGTAGCATATCTAAATAGGACTGTAGACAAAAGACCTGTTACGCCTACTATTGGTACTGTCTGGGTATCTTTCTTCCACAATGTTCTCATTTCTGCCTGCAAATCCTGACATTTTATGACTGTCTCTCTGTACACAAGACACTAGTCACTGGGTGTGACAATTTCAATCAATGCTACTTTTGTCTTCTTTTCCTGGACCACTATATCCGGTTTTCTAGTATCTAGCTTTTGAACTGTTGGTAATGGATGATCCCATGTGATATAGACTTCTATCATTGTCTATGATGCTTTGTGGCTCATGTTTCCAGTGTTTTTCAGCCACTTCAGTACCATAATGTTAACACAATCTCGAGTGCAGCAGTCTCGCCACATTATTATGCCTTTCAGCATACACTCCTGACATTAGTATGTCGCAACCAGCAACGAGGTATCCGACTGTTTCCAATTCAGTTTTGCAAAACCTACATTTGTCCATTTCTCCCACATATTCCAGCGTGTACACAACTCGGTCTTGGGCTGGTAATATTAAACTTTCATCAATTGGTTTGAATTTGCCTCTCCTTAACCATTCCTGCGTTTGTTCCTGATCAACATGAGGTTCCTCCAGAAGTTTTCTATACTTGCAAATATATTTATGCATTTTCCACATTTCTTGCCTTCTCATCTGGTCCTTCACCTTATATTCTTTCTTTTGTTTTTGGCACATTGAGTTGCTGCTTGATTTTTTTTATCCATTTCTGGTTTGATTTCCATTCCTGCTTGACACCAATATGCTTCTGCTAGTTTAAGCAGCGAAGTCATCTTAGATTTATTCTACTCATGTTTCAAAACTTTCACTACATTTGGGTCTTGAGGTCAGCAGATGTGTGGAGTCCCAAGACTGCAGATCTATACATGTAATCAGTTTCAAGGAGGCCCATCTCTCCTTCGGAATGGGGAACATATAATCTTGGTATACACTGATTTTTACAGATCATTTGTTGAGCATGAAGTATCCTTCTTGTTTTCCTATCTAATCTATTCAATACGTTTTGGGGACAGTCAATCATTCCAAAATGGTAAGTTAGGACAGGAAGAGCAAATTGGTTAAAAGCTTGAATTTTGTTCCTAGATGCCAACACTGTTTTCAGGATTAATTTACGTCTTCTAAAGTATTCCTAAGTTTTATTCATATTTGGTCATGTTTTATTGTTGAGCCTTCATCAATTAACAAATATTTATACACGCCCTCTTTCTCAAGTTCTTTTATATCACATTTGTGTCCCAGACTGATATTTTCCTGCTTTAAAGGTTGCTTTTGCACATTTATCAAAACCAAATGTCATTCGTATATCATCTTTAAAAGTTGACAACCTGCAGCTGTGCTTTTAGTTCCTTGTCTGATGAGCTATACAGTTAAATCATCGGCAAAGAGAAGATGAGAAGTCTTTATACTTTGTTTTCTAGGAGCCAAATTATAGCCATGGCCTAAGCTGTTAAGCAAACAGCTTAATGGGTTAAAGGCAAGGCAGAATAGCAACAGTGAGAGTCACCCTGGAATATCCTTCTTTGAATTTTTATCCATGGGATAACAATTTGTACTTTATCATGGCTTAATTGCAAAGTGGTCTGTCATTGTTTCATGGTCACTAATGTAGTTTATCAGTGTAGGGTGCATCTTCTACATTTTAAGCACTCATCCAGGAATGTGGGATACTATCAAATGCTTTTTTTGTAGTCCATCCATGCCACACAGATTCTCCCCCTTTTTACAGTTCTCCACTATGACTATAACCAACGATCCTTTGTTCCATATGACTTTCTTTCATTGCCCTTTTGTTTTACTGCCATAATTGAATTTTCTTCTAAATTTCTATAAACTTCATCAGCATCAATTCCAATGAATAGTTTATATATCGTCGGAAGGCAAGTTAATGGTCTAAAATTTTTTGGGTAGCTTGCAGGTTCACTCTCAAGTAGAAGCATTGTTTTACCTGTTAGCCAGGTTGGTGTCTTTTCAGGGTGCTCATATAAATAGTTCTTACTCATCGCCAAGTCTTCGTGCAAAGATGCTAACACTTAACCAAAAGTTAGGTACTGCATCTGGGCTTGTGGTTTTCCAATTAGAGGCTTTTCTTAACTTTGTTTCAGTCTTTCTTGCTGTTACTTAATCTAATTTCATATCCTGTACTTTAAACTTCTTAGTCTTGTACTTTTATCCATTTGGCATCTTTGTTATATTCCATAGGATCTTCATAGATGGTTCTACAAAATGCACCTATTTCTTTTTTTGGTGGTCTTTCAATTCCTTTTACCTCGCTTCCCAATTCTCTAAAAAACATTTTTGGGTCATCGATAAATTGTTTATTTTGCACTTTTCCTTTATATTCATCTATGCATCTTCTATGTTTTTTTTTTGCCTATGCTGAAACTGTTATTTGCCATTGTGCATAATAGGTCATGGTCTCTTCTAATATTGTGCATAGCTTTTTTCACATCTATCTTGCTTGTATTTTTGTTGATCTATTCCCTCTTCTTTAATCTTCTAACATTGACACTTCTTGTCTTAGTTGCTTTATAATTTTCTCTACTCGATACTTCTATGATGGTATTCGATTTCTCCCCTTCCTTTCCCTCACTACCCTGCATTCTTGTGGTAGAACTTATCAGTTATTAATTTAGCTGCACAGTAATATATCCGGTTTACTTCTGTTATATTGCATAGATCACTATGGACAGTCCTAATTACTGTGTTCATTTGTTTTATCAGACATCTGACTTTTGGAATTTTATTGACCTTCTACTTCTATTTTTTTCATTGACCTTAATACATCTACCTAGGTCTATTAAAACCAAGCAACTCTTCTCTTAGCCCATGTTCTTCCAAACTGAGGGCACATCCCTGGTTTTCCATTTCCAGCAGGTATTCTATAGAAAGTTCTACAGCATCTTCCTGTGGCACCTTCTCTTCAATTTCATCCTCTGCCATCCGATGCTCTGTCATATGGAAACTCAATGGCCTATCACTTCTCAATATTGACTGAATCAGAGTTTCCGGTTCCTTCCCTTGCTGTCTAGCTTCAAGTGAACGTTTATACTGGTTTCCTGTCAAAGGTTCCGAAACATCTTGATATGGCACCTGTCCAACTGATTCCTGTTCCGCTGGTTTCCCCTTAATTTGGATATCCATTGCTCTATCCTTTTGTGGTGCTTTCTGCATTAGATTTTTTTACACTGAATCCTTTGCAGGTGCTCCGTAACCTCAATTTCTATTTCTTTTAACTTCTCCATTACTAATCTCCTTTTCCGGTCTTATTTTTTGTATTGTAAAGTTTTCTATATCCAGATTTCTTTGCCTGCATTTCTCTTCAAATATCTTTGGTGCTGCTCTTTTTGTATTGGTTAGTTTTGCTTTCTCCTTTGCATAAATATTATGGCCATATTAAATCTATTTTTCTTTCCCATGTCCATATTTCTTCTACAGACGTCTCTTGATCTTCCTTCTCCTTACTTTAGGGACTCACTCCCATCATGTTGTGATGTAATCTGTGTTGGACCTTCTATATCAAATCCTTCATTATGCAGGCACTCCATAACTTTAACTTCTATTTATTTTAATTTCTACTTTACTAATCTTCTTTTCCCACTGGTCCCAGTATGGATCTCCATGTTATACCAATGGTGAAAGGTAGGATTACTCATTTTGACACTTGACAGCTTAGTATTGGTCTGCTAAGTCGCTTTTAAACCAGCAGAGACCTAGAGAAAACAAAACAAAAGAATTCGACCGGCACACACGAGCTTCGTGCTAAACACACCGATTTATTACTTGTTTAATTCACAAGACAAAGCAAAACACTGACTTAGCCTTTTCACCTCAAAAGGCATCAGCGCCATGTGCTTTCATTCAAATACACCTTAAATATTATAAATCACTTCCTTTTTCAGTGCCTTCAAGACTATAACCCTTGCCATACCAAAGGTATATTATTGAAGGCGCTGGAAAAAAAGGAAGTGATGTATAGTATTTAAAGTGTGTTTGAATGAAAGCACATGACTCTGATGATGCCTTTTGAGGTGAAAGCGCTCAGTCTCAATGCCACAAAAACTAAACTTGTTACTTACCCCTTCAAAAACCACCACCTTAGACAAACATTTACCATCACCACCCAGAATACACCCCTCGGAATAGTATGCAAAACTACTAGGAGTCATAATCAATGACCAGCTTAAGTTAGAAATCCACCAACAAGCAAATATTAATAAAAACACAAACTTGGCATGCTATCACCACAATCGGTTTAAGTCTCCCTCCACCAAACTAATACTATCTACAACATACCTCATCCCATACCTCCTATATAGAGCCCCACTCCTAACCTACAATCCTCCCTCAAAGCAAAACTCTCCTCCTGTTACAGTAACACTTCAAAACTTGCAACAGGCCACCAATCTTCTATACACCACTGCACTTCACACTTAATTTATCTTTAAAA